>NC_133489.1:2935851-2987747 GCF_025370935.1 Choristoneura fumiferana
AAGCGGCCTACAGTGAACCCGCGTCTTTAACCAGACCCATCTATACATGGTTTTTATATGAGCCGATAACCTCCACTGGGTCAAAGTATACAATTTTACGGTATGTTAGTCTAGAACACATTATCTTTGATATAAATAATTTGTTCTTCCGGTGTAGTAGAAAAATAGATGAGTGAAGGCCGGTGATACCTACTAGTAGGTACATAGGTGGAATCTTGGAGGCGTAGTTAATATAAATACTGCTGCGAAAATCTTGAACTACCGCAATTGTATAATGAAGCGGGTCAAGAATAAAACAATTACAAATGATGCTCATTATTCTGCAATTAGCTAACCTTTGCGCTTGCTGAGTAAAGATCTCAAAGAAATAAATGGCGTCCTCAACACAGAAACTAAATTATTAAAAATTCAATTAAGTTCAACGTTCATGCTGCCATCTCCTTCTCTTTACGACCAGATTGCCAAGTGGTTAAAGGACCTGACTACGAAGTTTCATTAAATAATAATAGGAATGTGTGTTTTCGGGTCTTGGATGTTTAATACCGTAAACTACTTCAACTTTGCCCTCTGGCCCCAACATTGCCTGATTGGATTTAGAGTCGATAACTTGCACCTTTATAGGTTTTTAAACTTTTATCTACAAGGGATTATTATTACGGAAGGATAAAGTTTAAAAAACCTAAAGTGCTGAGTTATCGACTCTAAATCGAATCAGGCAATGTTGGGGCCAGAGCAAAGTTGAAGCAGTTTACGGCATGTATTTAAATATATAATTATCTTTTGCCTAGTATCCATAATACAACTTGCTTTGTTTAGTATGGGACTAGGTCAATTGGTGTCAATAGTCCCATATTATACTGAGCGGCAAAAATCTGGCCCTCAAATGAATGCAGTAATAGGTAGTTTTGTTATGAAAGGTGGGCCAAATTTTTACCGCTGAGTATATTTACTTTCAAAATACCACGGCCAGGACTTATCACGTTCACACACGAGTAATATTTACCTCGACGTGTCGGCAACATTACAGTGGCCGTGGTCACGAGTAGACCCACGAGGAACGTCGAGGTATTAGGTACTCGGGTGTGTTAGCGTGATAAGTCCTCTGCGTGGTATTTTGACTATGAGTGAAAATCAGTAAAGTTTAAGACATGACATTTATACATTTATTTATTTATTTTAACCAACTTATTTTTGTTAAGTTTGCTGCCCCAGTAATTGCACGTGTCCCTATCATCATCCCAGCCTATATTACGTCCACTGCTGGGCACAGGCCTCCCCTCAGAACAAGAGGGCTTGGGCCGTAGTTCCCACGCGGGCCCAGTGCGGATTGGGAACTTCACACGCACCATTGAATTGCTTCGCAGGTGTGTGCAGGTTTCCTCGCGATGTTTCCTTCACCGCAAAGCTCGTGATAAATTTCAAATGTATTCCGCACATGAATTTCGAAAAACTCAGAGGTGCGAGCCGGGGTTTGAACCCACGACCCTCTGCTTGAGAGGCGATAGGTCAAACCACTAGGCCACCACGGCTTATGCCCAGTGTCCCTATAATATTAGTGATGTTGGGTATATTTTTGAAGTAGATATATCTTGTGCATTCTGGAGGAGTTCCATGACTTGTTCAATCTTAGTAACAACACACGTCTGCGCGGCCACCAATTAAAGCTATCTACTGAACGATCGCACAACAATCCTCGCAGACATTTCTTATGTAACGAGTGGTCAAGACATGGAACAACTACCAGAACATGTAGTCTCAGCACTGAATGCGAACCAATTTATGAACCGGCTCGACCAACACATTAACAATAAAAAGAATATTTGACCAAGGAACTGCCTGCCTGATAATTTATATAATATTAATAATAATAATTCTCCAAAAGCAACGAGATAACTTCCTACTGAGCTGTTTGAAGTCGACGTAGAAACTGTCATAAAAATTGTATTAATCACTTGACCACCTGTACTCGTATCATGAATAAAAGACCTCGTGAGCTTCCCCTCCCCTCCTCTCAGTACCCCCAATTGTGAAACTAGCCGAAAAATAACAAAAATAACTCAAATAGTTCCAGCTACCATTACTTAAAGTAAAAAAGTGTGGAAAAAGTTAAATTGCCCATATTTTCAGCCGAAGTGCAATAACATATCTCGGGTATTAAAAGGATGGATGCACTAGCGGCCACAGAAAAGTGATTTTCATATTTTATATTTAAATTACTTTGCCCAGTCGTATTTACTTACCGCTTGGGTAAAATTGAATATTAATGACGACCGGATGACCAAGTGGTTAGAGAACTTGACTACGAAGCTTGAGGTTCTGGGTTCGATCCCAGGGCAGATATTTATATGAATAAGTAATACGAATGTTTGTTCCCGGGTCTGGGATTTTTAATATGTACCTATTTAATTATGTAGTTATCTATATATAAGTAAGTATGTTTATCCGTTGCCAAGTATCCATAGTAGAGTTTAGTTTATTTAATCTTCTCTATAAATAAAAATGAATCGTAAAATGTGTTGCTAAGTGCAAAACTCGGGAACGGCTGCACGATTTCGCTAATTCTTTTTTTGTTGTGTTCATTGCTGCCAGAAGAAGGTTTTTATGGAAGAAAATACAGAAAAACTACAACGGGGCGAAGCCGCGGGCAACAGCTAGTATTAAAATAAATAAATAAATATCATGGGATACTTGACACCAATTGACCTAGTCGCAAACTAAGCAAAGCTTTTACTATGAATACTAGGCAAGGATAAACATACTAATATAAGATAAATACATATTAAACACCCAAGACCCGGAACAAACATTCGTATTATTCATACAAATATCTGCCCCGGCCGGGAATCGAACCCCGGGAGATCAAGCTTCGTAGTCAGGTTCTCTAACCACTTGGCCATCCGGTCGTCAAACTACACCTTACCTATAGTGTCTTATGTGACATCCGGCAGCATGGTGAACGGTTGTTTTGCTCTGATGATGAACTCTGATTCAGTTCGAAACCGTCAGTGCAGTATGGTGGTGGTGATAATCGGGTTTGTGTGATGTGTGTGTGTGTTCTTACAGTGTGGAAGTGGAGGAGCTGCATGAACATGAGTTGCATAGATGTAACTATCATAAAGGTAGCGGTTGAGCAAAGAAATTATTATATAGTTCTTTGATATGGACCTCCGTAAAGTAACGTCTGATTCAATAAATTAATCTTGACATTGTAAAATGCCAGGCGTTGGCGACATGCGCTTCCTTTTTACCTGTCAAGCCACGCGTTAATCATGTTGATAATGTAAATACATATTATATTAGTAAATGTACATATTGTAATGGTGATGGATAAACAATAGAGCTCTAAAGTTTCTCCAATAGATGTGTTCACTTTCATTTTGTAAGCGAAGAGGATTCACTTACGTATTCGCTTACATAATTCTGAGGGATAAAGTTACCGTCTGTCTTACGGGTACACATTTCAACAGCATTGTACAAATATAATAATATCATTCGAACATTAATTTGGAATTATAAAAATCTGTATTTTAATCGAGTTACATTTTATTATATAAATTATCCTTAAAAGTCGCTGAACTAATGTCAGTCAGTTTGACGAATACTATCCGCTTTTATTAAAAAAATACGAGTGTTTCAGGAAGTTTTTTTATACTTAAATTTTATTATGTGGTGGTATATATTGACGATACTAGCTTTTGCCCGCGAGTTCGTCCGCGTGGAATAGTAGTAACTTTTGGAAGTATTAAATTTATTTAGGATACCTATTTTGCACTTTATTTCGTATTAAGTGCCTAAATAGCGATAAGGCCGCCTAGCTTACCTTAGAAAATCTCTATGTATATACTTGTTTTCTCTGTACTGTTTACTGTATTGTGTGCAATAAAGAGTTATTGTATTGTTGTATTGTATTGTAAATGCCAAGTTTCATGGTTTTATCTTCGACAGCGACGAACTTCCACCTTATAAACTTTCATCACCTATTTCAACCCCTTTAAGCCTCTTTTTTCGCAATAAAAGATAGCCTATGTTCTTCCCAAGGTCTATTCTATCTCTGTACCAAATTTCATCAAAATCGGTTCAGCGGTTTAGGCGTGAAAGCGTAACAGACAGACAGACAGACAGAGTTACTTTCGCATTCATAATATTAGTATGGATTTGACATTATTTATTTCATTGTTTCACTTTGAACTATTTTTCACTGTCCGCCAGTGTTTCGTTAGCCGGTCGTAAACCACGCCATCGCTAGGCGTCGGGTTTAATATGCACGCCAGTGGACCGTGGGAGCGCAAAGTAAGGCCAGCGACACACTGACGGATATTGCGATTTTGCGCCATTATTACGCATTTAATCCAGTCTGATATACACGTGGCTTTATAAAATATTTTAATTGCTATGAGTTAATGAAAGGATAATGGAAGAGATAATGAAATAGTTAGTTCTAACGGCCAACTGCTGGATGAATTAAATCTATTTTAGTCGTTAAACTTGATAAATTAATAAATATCATGGGAACAATTTTGACACCAATGAGGGCTATCGTTTTTTGTCTCACTATTGATGGCGCACTGTTGCGTGAGGTTTTTAAGTATGGCTTTCGAAGTCTGTTATTACGGGCGTGAAGGAAAGTTTAGATTAAATCATATTTATACACCTTAAAACCGTACCATAAAATATCGAGCATGCCACAGTGTTGCATAGTCCCCGTTTTGTTCGGAAAAAAAGGAGGACAAAGGTTTCGAAAGACAAAAACTGTCTCAAAACACAGACATTCATTGCCCCGGAACGCATATTTGGGTAATTATTTGAGGTGTAAGATAAATGTTACAGAAATAAAAACACACATTTTGATGTGGTCTGTTTTATTTTGAACATAAGGATATGTACCGATAAGATGCTTTATATTATAAGAGATCGATAAAGTTTATTTTTGGTTAAAAAAAGCAAAAATCCAATTTTAACGGTAACGAAAATGGGCATCGAGACCACGAAAAAGAACATTTTGTTTATTTTAAAATCTTATAATTGTACTATTTGAATGAAAATCCGATCATAATGAGAAAACGAATAAGCATTTATTTAATTAATCAGGTATAGACAATCGATATCTATATAAAAAAAAAATTAAAACTTGACCACGAAAATGACGACTTCAAATTGTCATTTTGTAACCTTTTAAATACTATGTAGAAATTACTTAATTAAAGTAAGATTAATAACTTCAACTCACAAACCAAAACAGTTTTCAATACCTTCCCCCCGTGCAGGTCTACGGTAAACCAGAACGAAATTATGTTACAACAAAAATGCTCCTGTAAATGACGAAGTTTCTTTTAATATTTAGATATATATACATTTCACACGTACATTCAGGGCAAATAATTCTTGAACCTCTCGCCAGTTAACAAAAATTGGCGACGCACTGGTCATAATTCCTATAACCACACCTGGAGCAAATGTTGTTGACGGTCAACCATTCTTCGTTTAAATCAATTAAATCAATAACGGCATAAACGATTACACTGTAAAAAGCAGAAATTCTATAAAAGTGTTCTGTATTTTTTCTACTTGTAGGGAAAATCATCTTTTCGTGGTCGTGGTGGAGTTTTCGTGGCCCATAGGACCACGAAAATGATGACCACGAAATTGAAAAGCTCTTACTTTCGCGGCTCTGCAGTAAATATCCTATAGATTTGAAGCAAATGAAATCAATATTGAATAACTTAACTGCAAATGACACAGCACCAGTAAAACATTATATTTATTTACCCATACTTACCAAGTCGCAACCGTAACGAAAATGACGCTCGATCTTTGACGCAAATCTAACTGAACCTTTATTACATTAATTATAGATAAATAATTATGACTTGCGATAAACATTATATGTTATATTGACGCAGTCTTATTTTCAAAGTTGCTTATAGTTAAAAAAGGATTTACAGGAGGTTTGACCTCTTTTTTTGTTTAAAATATACTTAATAAGTGTGACCACGAAAATGATGGTGTATTTTGGAACAACGGGAAATGTAGAAAAAAAATAGTCTTTATCAAGTCCTAATTTTTTTTATGTTTGCATGCTTGGTATATCATATTATGAACATTCAATCCATGTTTTAAACAGCAAGTTTTTCTATACCTTGTATTTTTTACAATACTACAAAGTAATCAGGGATAATCCGAACCTGACCACGTAACTGACTTTTGTGCAGAAAATTTATTTGTGGGAAAAAAAATAAATAGAATAAAATGTATTTACCGCAAGTTTTCAGTGATAATATCCTAAGCAACTTTAAAACAATAAACGATATATTTTCTAATTTTTAACTGAAAATTTGAGTCTGAACACTATTGAACCTCTCGAAATAATAACCCATTTGCCATATAATTAATTCAGATATTTTGCAAAATATTTCACAAAATTATTCTAATTTATAATAAACCCGCGTTAGCTCACCCAAAAACTATGAATTGACATTTCGGAGACCTCACGCTACACTAATTTTGATTGAGATTTGTCACCAAACATTTTAACTTCTCATAAATGAGGGTTTTCCGAAATATCGCTAGATGGCGTTAGTATCGTGAGGTCCGTTTGACGTTTGCGTCATGTTTGTGATTGGTTAAATTATAACTAAATGAGCTAATCGCAAGCAAGGGAGATTTAAGGAAAAAAGGAAAGGAAAGGAAAGGGAAGGGATGTAAATTGTAAATGTAAATTGACAGGTAAGTGTATGACAGGCGACATTATACTTTGATTATTACATGTCAATTTACTTTGCTGTACATTGCTAGTAATTATAATTTTGTTAGAAAGTTAACAAAGTCTGAATCTGAATTTTAGTTTATTAATTAAATTAATGTCTTGGTTAAGTTACAGATACACGTTAGTTTAACCTCCCTTTAAAAAAGCCTGGCTGACAGTAACACACTGTTTTTAGTTTTTAGTGTTGATAGCTGCAGCGCTACTACGAAACTCGAAACTCGAAGTTCGTGTCGTGCGGTCCCTCTGACACTTATACTATTTAATACGAGAGCGAGAGGGACCGCACGACACGAACTTCGAGTTTCGAGTTTCGTAGTAGCCCCGCTGTACCCTTAGTGTAAGTTTTCGGTTACAATATACGTCTCGATCGCGTTCGCGTTAAAATCTCAATTTATATGGAAACACGAACAGCGCCTCTAGCGGAACGTTTGCGATGTTCGTGTTTCCATACAAATTGAGATTTTAACGCGAACGCAATCGAGACGTATTTTGTAACAAGAAAACTTACACTAAGGGTACTGAACGTATGTCGACACCCTAAGCGACGGCTGAGCTAAGCGCTCGTCGTTTTTTGATCGCATGCGCAGGTTACCTTAATCAGCACAGCACCGTTTACGAGCAATTCTTCAGCCTAATAGCTGCAAAAATAATATGGGACTCAAATGGTTTGAAATATTTTTAGCCGAAGTCAAAAATACCTACATCAAAATCTAACAGAAGCTTTGCATTACCATTGTCTTGTTTATTTATCAAAAATCGATCAAGGGCGAGTCGGACTCATACATGTAGGGTTCCGTACCTCCGTAAGTTTTTGTTAAAAATCGAATTACAAGCGATTCGGGGGTTAAAAACTGATCCTCTCTTTCGAATTCCGAACGTCATTAGTAAACTAGTTTAATTGTACCTCACATTATTGCCAACCACAATTTCCCCTCACAAAGTCTAAAATTAAACATCTGAACTTTATCTAAGTGAAATCCAGACTGCCTAGATTTTCAACAATAGCATATCGTCACTATGAGTACGTTAAAAAATCTCCTATCTCAAATAAAATCTTAGCTAAACTGAACCTAAAAGCGTACAAATTAAAGCTCACTTATTAAATTATAGATTATGAGATACGAGCTGAGACGGCGTGGGATGATCGCTAAGATGACAATTGATGCTTCACATCATTGAGCAGACTTTCTTCGTTTTAGTAGTAAATAGAAGATTATTTTCTTAGAACGGAAAAGAAAACCCCTACTACTTAATGTTTTTTTTGTTTTGTGTGTGTAATTTTCGAAGTGCGAAATAAATATTTTCTATTTCTATTTATTTTTAAAACTGTTTACCATCAATACCATCATCTTCTATGTATCTATAGTCTGTACCCTTAGTGTAAGTTTTCGGCTACAAAATTCGTGTTTCCATACAAATTGAGATTTTAACGCGAACGCAATCGAGACGTATTTTGTAACCGAAAACTTACACTAAGGGTACTGTGGCCTTAGTGTAAGTTTTCGTTTACAAAAAACGTCTCGATCGCGTTCGCGTTAAAACCTCATTTTGTATGGAAACACGAACAGCGCCTCTAGCGGAACGTTTGCGATGTTCGTGTTTGGATACAAATTGAGATTGTAACGCGAACGCGATCGAGACGTATTTTGTAACCGCAAACTTACACTAAGGGTACTGTTTGCCGACAGTTGACAAAAAAGTAAAAATCAAGTAACTTATTATAAATGCGGAGTGCTCGGACGTTAGTTAATAATTTCGAACTTCGTATCTTGCCGTCCCGCTGGCGCTTATATTTTAATACGAGAGTGAGAGGGACGGTACGATACTAACTTCGATTTTCAAATTTCGTAGTAGCCCCCCAGGTCAATATTCGAAAGTTTTGACCGTTCCATTAAACGTCATTACCATCTCACGTTTATTAGTACAACGGAAGGACAGTCGCAAGAATTATGATCACGCTAGATTTATCATGAGTATTGTCTTTAGCTTTCATAAAAAAATAACCCTGAGCATCATCTCTTTTAATCATACTTGCTGAAACGGTAATGAGGAAAATAACGCCGCAAAAGCACGTTTTCCCTTATAGGGATTTATTTGACATTTGCCAATGAGGGCTATCGCGAATGAATTCGCCGCTAGAGGCGCTAGTGTAGCGTGAGGTCTCCGAAATGTCAAATCTCATAGTTTTTGGGTGAGCTACGCGGGTTTATTTATAATTAGAATAATTTTGTGAATATTTTGCAATATCTGAAATTAATTATGGCAAATATGCGTTCCGGGGCAATGAATGTCTGTGTTTTGAGACAGTTTTGTCTTTCGGAAACTTTTGTCCTCCCTTTTTTTCCGAACAAAACGGGGACTTTGCAACACTGTGGCATGCTCGATATTTTTATGCTACGGTTTAAAGGTGTATTAAATATGATTTTAATCTAAACTTTGTATTCACGCCCGTAATAACAGACTTTGAAAGCCATACTTAAAAACCTCACGTAACAGTGCGCCATCTAGTGAGACAAAAAACGATAGCCCTCATTGTGTTTGCTTCTTCGTCTTTCTACAATAAAGGGTTTGAATACATAAATACACACTTTAATAAAAACAAACAAGACTTTGGGTCAATTCAGACGGACTGCATTCCAACTGCAACGTAACCGCAACTGCCGGCTGCCCATACATTTTTCGTTGCAGTTCGATTGCAGTCGGCACAACTGCACTCTGACTACGATTGAAATTTATGGACAGTCGGCAGTTGGCAGTTACGTTGCAGCTGGAACGCAGTCCATCTGTACTGGCCCTTTGTGAACAATGTAACCTTTATAACGTTTTAAACTTTCGTGATTCTCACTCATAGTCAAAATACCACAAACGGGACTTATCACGCTATTATTACACAAGTAATATTTACCTCGACGTTTCGGCAACGTTACAGTTCTCCACACAGTCTTACAGTCTACTCGTGACCACGGCAACTGTAACGTTGCCGAAACGTCGAGGTAAATATTACTTGTGTAATAATAGCGTGATAAGTCCCGTTTGTGGTATTTTGACTATGAATGTAACCTTTAGCCAACCGACCCTTTCATCAATTACCTATCGGTTACCCAATCGTCCTACTTCACATACACCTGTCAAAGTCGTTACATAAAGTGAACTAGTGTCATCATGTCGGCTTGCAACCCGACACCTGTAAGCCACGACGTTTGGGAAGGCTGATTAAAACATAGAGATACTGTCACACCGAAGTGTAAAGTATATATGACATTCGTTTTATTTCACAACGGATATGTGCTCGAGTGATTGTTCACGTGTAGTTCAATAAGCTTTGATAATGAACTCGTAGAGTGAAGCGTCCACCGTGTAGTGGAAAAGTCAAATAGAATTGTTACGGTTTATTGATTCTAAAATTACATAATATTACCTACGCAAAGTAACGCCAGCATCAATCAGTATTAGATAAATAGATTTATTACCTTCTGAAAAAATACATAAAGACATGTCTTGTCTTATAATTAATTCTAAAAAAATGACAAAAGGTTTGTCAAATGTCTGCAAATAAAATAATATAAGCTACAATACAATGAAATGTCAGCCAGAAATATTATAATGTCAAAATAAAAAAAATAAGAAAACTATGTTTTTTTTATTATTTGGTAATGACCTAATGACTTCATTATAAGCGGTTTTTTAGATGTTCAAATTTAATACCTTGAGGCACCAGCCGAAAAGGTTGAACACCTAAACATATCCTTGTTTTAAGCCACTGTCGACACTGCGGTGTGACAGCAAGCCTCTACAATTACGCGAGCTTTTAAGGCTGCTAAGCAAAGCTTACGCAACGCGTTGGGATATCGATTAGTCGGCCGATGACCACACCATTGCTAATTGGTTGGAATTAAGTCATTCCGGTGTTTACACAATACAAAGGTTTCAATTAATACGGCGCATCAGTTTTGCGTCATCATCATTACCATCAATGAATGAATATTGGACCGTTTTGACCGCTCAGTTAAATATCATTACCAGAGCCCTGAATTTTCACGGCATTTTTGATCTGTCATAGTGACTTCTCGCTTATCGACTCTACCTAAATGATATTGATAATGATTATTATTTTTTAAGTAGCCTGTATAGTGTCCCACTGCTGGGCAAACACCATTATAATTACCATGATAATCATATCACCACAGGGAAGGAAAAGTTAAAATAGTCTTTGACTCTTGTCTTCGCATACTGCAATAAAAAAATGAAACAAACATAAAACTCGAATCAAACAATTATTATATTTATTACGCTATTCAATTTACTTTCTTTGCATCGTAACAACTATTACATGCTTTCGTGTTTAATCAAAATAAACATATTGATGCAATTTGTTAAAATCAACTTTGAACTTGTTATGTAAGTAATGGATAAATGAATGGAATTTGTAGAGTCGTGACATGTACATTTGCAGAAACCCAGATGTTAGGCGGATTTGTTTTGCTAATTTTTGGGGTTCCCATGGTGGACAAACACCTAAAATTATTTATCGTGATTTCTATGTGATACACATTTAGTACTCCCTGCTCAGCTAATGCTTAACAGTATAATGCATCAACTCAATACATTTTTATTTAGGTTTGTGTTTATTAGCACATAAAATTTCAAAAAAATAGCAACACATGTATAGGCAAACTTCTTTCTAATAAAGGAGCTCTTCCAGCAAATCTAGAGAAGAGATTAAAATATACAAACGACAAACAGTACTACCTGTATACATACCTGCCTAACAGACAATGTAAAAATAGCAAGACAAAACTATCTGGCGTCCTACATAACTACAGCGTTCCTCAGATATCAGCACCATGCTACATTTTCTTCAGTCTTTCCCTGAACGCGGTCACAGATAATAAATAACAGAGCAAGAAACTTGCAAGAAACAATCATTTTCAAATTTTCAAATTGGCTGTCCTTTTTATTATTTCAAATTGTTCGAAGCTACTGCAAAATTATTTATTAAAAAACCTTTTGCTGGCAAACATGACTCTGACTTGCCAGTTTTCTTATTGCTGATTTTATAAGGTCACGTTTTGCGTGATTATTTAATTAAGGTCACTTTAAATTAATGCGAATCTAGCTTTGCCCCCGTTGCCATTTTTTCCAAAATTTCCTTACATGAAAATCTGGTTGAGTGATTAGCAATTTTAAAAGTTTTTTTTAATTGATCCGAAAATCCGATTTCAGCAGGTCGTTGGGTGAGTTTGACAAGCAGTGTTTTTCGAGCGTATGTATTATAAGGATTATTTCGTTGTTGACAAACATTATCATTTATTGATCGATGTTCATAGCGTACTTAGCGTTCCGTTTCAAAGGCGAGCCTACATTTTGAATAAAAAAATCATCGAAATATTTTGAGACACAGCGATGGAAACACAGAAATGTAATTGCATGCGTTTTTATAATGAAAATCCAATAATACTAACTATCAAAAAACAAACCCAAATTCAAATGAATTGTCAAGAAGACATGAAAAGCTATTAATATGTAAGGCGCGTTATGAAATTAATAATTATATCATGGACAAGAATATTTGAAAATAATTCCGATTCCGTTTTATTTTAATGTATGATAAACAGACTAGCTTTTGCCTGCGGCTCCGCCCGCGTGGTATTCGGTTATCGCGCGCTGTTCCCTCGGGAACTGTGCATTTTTTCCGGGATAAAAAGTAGCCTATGTCACTCTCGGGCCCATAAACTATCTCTTTGCCAAAAATCACGTCGACCCGTCGCTCCGTTACGGCGTGAAAGACGGACAAACACACTTTCGCATTTATAATATTTATTAGTATGGATGGTCCCAAAGGAAGAACAACGCCGTTCGCAAGACCGGCAATTTTTGCTGATTTGGGACCATACATACAACTTTCTTTAATTTTTAATGTCTCTTTGTTATGCTACGCTACTTTGTCACAAATAAATGATTTCTATTTCTATCCGCATTGGCGATCCCTTACTTTAAATAGCGAATCTACTGTGTGAAAAATGCAGTTGTGTTAAATATTTGTAATGTATGTACATTAAATAGCATTATAAATCTATTTAAATAAAACCTCGTCGAGTTTTTTAGTATTCGTCCCAACAGATGTTTTTCCCAGCCGGTGGTAAATTTTCCGACATTCATAAGGTAAACGTCCGAGTGCTCGGCGCGCTAATTCCCAATAGACGACACTTGGTCATCTCTATTGCTAATGACATAAGATTAATGATGCCATCTATTGGGGCAGTGGCGAGCACTCGTATAGTTATGCGCCTTACTTATGCGCTTGTTATAGCCGAAATTGAGTTTTACTTTGACTTCCATCAAATTATCCCAATTACTTACCGAAATATTTTGGATTCATTTTAGAATATATGCATCTTACGAAGTCACATCTACAAATTCGATTATTCTAAACACAGAATCGAGTAAAAACCGAGAAGTTATCGGTTGACGGTTACATCGATTCGACGCGGCTATGCACGTGGATTACACATGCAAATAACTGAGAAATATAACAATAACTTTCTCAAAAATATTGTGTAATTTTAACGAAAGTGATCGGTGTTTGATAGGCTTGTTCTATGATCCGGCTTTGAACAGTGGGGTCTGTGTGTAGTTTTTAGTGTTCCTAAACTTTCGTTTTTTTGATGACCGGATGGCCAAGTAGGTTCGATTCCCGGCCGGGGCAGATATTTGTATGAATAATACGAATGTTTGTTCTCGGGTCTTGGATGTTTAATATGTATTTAAGCATGTATTTATCTATATAAGTATGTTTATCCGTTACCTAGTATCCATAGTACAAGCTTTGCTTAGTTTGGGACTCGTTCAATTGGTGTCAAGTGGTGTCCTACTATATGATATTTATTTCCCTGGTTGGTTGTCTTAAACGTTGGCAGTAAAATTAAGTTCTTCTTCCTCCTAGAGCAAGACCCTATTGTCAACGAGCTGCCATTCACGATCACTTTACCATCTCTTTCTAATACCCTCGTCATGTACCGTGTGACATAAAAAAAGTGCCTAACGTTTCTGACGCTCGCGATCGCAATCAAATGACAGATTTCGCATACAAAAACTGTCATTTGATTACGATAGCGACCGTCAGAAACGTTAGACAATAAGGCCTGGCAATGCTGCTGGTCTCTTTACTAAGTCTTGGAGTCAGTTAATCTCGTATTCAGGTGCCAGGGTCATCTATCCTGAAGCCTCATGGTCCAGGGTATTAAGAATCAATGTTTTCTCTGCCTCTTTTGTTCCATTAAGCACCTTTGATACGGTAGATTTTGATAATCGACTTGACTTCAATCGAAAAAATTTATACCATTAACGTACCTACCTACTCTTTCAGTCAGTTTATGGTCAGTTTAGTGGGGAAGAAGGGTCCTGGAAGATGAAGTGTTGACAGGCCTTCCACTCGGCTGACTGCCGACATCACGAGTGTTGCGGGCAACCGCAACCGGTAGATGCGATCCGTGGTAGCCTAATGTTTTGACCTGAGGCCAAATTGTCTAACGTTTCTGACACTTGCAATCACATTCAAATGACAGTATTTGTATGCGAAATCTGTCATTTGATTGCGATCGCGAGCATCAGACACGAGGCAATACGGCTTCAGTACTCAACCTCAGTCTATTGCGTAACGTTTCTGACACTTGCAATCGCAATCAAATGACAGTATTTGTATGCGAAATCTGACATTTGATTGTAATCGCGAACATCAGACCGTTAGGCAATACGGTCTCAGAGTACTCAACCTCAGACTATTGCGTAACGTTTCTGACACACGCGATCGCAATCAAATGACAGTATTTGTATGCGAAATCTGTCATTTGATTGCAATCGCGAACATCAGACCGTTAGGCAATACGGTCTCAGAGTACTCAACCTCAGTCTATTGCGTAACGTTTCTGACACACGCGATCGCAATCAAATGACAGTATTTGTATGCGAAATCTGTCATTTGATTGCAATCGCGAGCATCAGACCGTTAGGCAATACGGTCTCAGAGTACTCAACCTAAGACTATTGCGTAAAGTTTCTGACACTTGCGATCGCAATCAAATGACAGTATTTGTATGCGAAATCTGTCATTTGATTGCAATCCCGAGCATCTGAAACGTTCGGCAATACTGCTACTGTAGTAATTTGATTGTGATCGCGAGTGTCAGAAATGTTACGCCATAGAGCCTCTGCATATTGCTTGCTACTTCCACAAGTTCTGCTATCACAATCTCAAACATAAACAGCTATTAGCCTTCACGACTTCAATTTCAGCGCATTACTAAGCTATAAACATTGAACAGTCATGCTATTTTGTAAAAGAACACATTAAGTGGACACGTGAGCCACGTGATTTACTAGGTTAGTATACTGTTTGTTGTGTGTCATGCCTCAATTCAGAAGAGGGCCCGTATTTCCCACGTCTCTGTTTGTAAATTTCCTTACAATGCTTTCATTGACCGTAAAGCACACGGTTTTCAAATGTTATTCCGCAGAGGAATTTCGAAAAACTCAGAGGTGCGAGTGGGGTTGAACCCACGATCCTCCGCTTGAGAGGCCATAGGTCAAACCATAATTTTATGGCAAATATTTAATTTTTAATACAAGCTTTTTTTGCTGACTGTATTTTTGTTGACTTTACTTGTATTGTCACCCAAACTACATTTGCATACCAAATTTCAAGTAGATGCCGTTAACCGTTGAAGAATTCCATCATGTGGAGACGATCCTGGCAAGACTACTAGGATGTAACTACCAGATTATTGTATTGTCACGCAATTTACATACGTATACCAAATTTCAAGTCAATCCAACTACTAGAAGTTGGTCGAATTTAACTTGCAAGATTTGATTACAGACACACAGACAGACAAGGGACAGGTGAAACTAAATAAGAGCTTGTAAAATAATCATTCGTCCATATGAAACAGCTGGGAAATAGTTGGGGGAAAATAGTTTTTGCGAAATTTTATGCGAAAAATTAGAGAACCCTGAGAACTCATAATATGAAATTGCCTCTATTTTTTTTTAATAGCCTCCCCTTTCTTATTCCACTCGTCTCTACTCTTGGCCAGCTCTTGCCAATCTGACTGGAAACGGTCCAGGCCGTCCCGCCATCCCCTAGGTCTGCCTCTGCTCCGGTGCCCGTCGCATGGAACCCAATCGGTGATTACTTTGGCCCAGCGATCCGGATGCATGCGGCAGACGTGTCCCGCCCAGTCCCATTTTAATTAGGCGGTCTTCATTCCCACATCGACAATTTGAGTGCCTCTAATAACAATATTTATTTTTCGCAATATATTTTTTATTAATTCGATGGTTGTCATGTATCAAATGTGTAAATTTAAATTAGTTCTTTACTCGTTACTAAAACCATCCTGATTTCCTATCTAAATCCAAAATTCCGTAATATTTACAATTATTCCTCCATCTCCGTTTTACCATCGGACTTCCAGGCGGGGCGGCGTCTTTACCACCATGTAAATATTTAGTTAGTATTCCATTGGTCCGCACTAAGCGGTTTGCAATCATTGCAAATCATGAATCTTTTTTTGCATTTCATTTTAAGGTTTAAGGTTATGTAAGACTCTTCAAGGTTAGAGTGAATAGGCTGTTACTGAACCAGGGAGATGCACCTTTGGCTTCATCTACACTTTACATCAGGCTAAGGGTCAATCACGGGTCAGATTTATGCAAAAAAAATTGACTTCCGCTCCGTTTCCTCACTTTGTCGTTTGGCACAATCATCCGTTCTATCTGAACGTGTATAATGCCATAAAAGAAAACCGGCCAAGAGCGTGTCAGACACGCCCGAAATAGGGTTCCGTAGCCATTACGAAAAAAATAAGTAATATTTTTCTAAGGATTTCGTATTTTGTACGGAATATTCCAAGTTTAGGTATATTTTATACCTTAGGCTGCTATTTACTCTTAAACTACTAATAATTCTCAAGAAAACTTAACCGTTATAGTTTTCCTTGTAAGTTTGATATACTTACTACCATCCTGAATTTTTCCAAATTTTTCCATCCGGTTTAGATTTTAGAGGGGGGACGCTCGATTTTAATGAAAATTTGCACTTTAAAGTTGAATATTTTGCAAACACATCACTGAATAGAAAAATCCTTTCAGCAACCCCCTAATGGTTTTAAAAGACCTATCCAACGATACCCCACACTATAAGATTGGATGGGAAAAAAAACACCCCCACTTTACATCTATGGGAGGTACTGTAAAAAAATATATTTTTGAGTTTTTTATTGTACTGAGCAAAGCCGCGGATGGACAGACAGACAGACAGACATGGCGAAACTATAAGGGTTCCGTTTTTGCAATAGTTAAAAAAAGTTAATTGTACAATACGAGATACGACTTGCAGAAATTTACTTAACCGGATTATTTGACGGCTGATTTAACATTGACTGTCGTTATTTGGCTCAACTCACACAATATTAAAGAGTTGACTAACAATGAATATAATTTCACAAGACAAGGAAACGTATAATAATAAATTGAAGGATTCACACAACAGAATCCAATTAGGCTGAACATAATTAAAGAAGCAACTTCTAATTTATTACTTAGTCGATCGGATCTGTGCGAAAAAAGACGTGAAAACTGCGGGCCGGTGGCACTGGCTGACGCTAGATTAAGGGGGGATTAACTGGGGATGAGTAGGAACACGTTTTAGAAGTTAGTCATCGTTGATTATGTATTCTACAGTGTTAATATGACTTAATCCAAAGTTTGACTAATCCTACCTACAAAATACGAGTACTATGGTTGCCTGGTTGTAATGAATAAATGAGTATTGAATATGAATAAATAATAAAACAAATGCAAACATTTTTCATTGTGTGTGTGTGTGTGTGTGTGTGTGTGTGTGTGTATACGTTTGTTATTCTTTTATGCTAAAACGGCTCGGCAAATTTTGATGAAATTTGGTATGGTGATAGCTGGACGTCGAGAATAACACGTAGAGTACTTTACCGGCTACTTTACATCCTAAGACGTGAAATTTGACGCAGGTGGTCTTATAACACCTTTATTGATATCCGCGATATAGATTTTGAGTTTTCCCAAGGGAATTAAAAAACCCGCTATTTAGATTCACCTGCCGGATCTAATGGTATACTCGCGCGAAGCCGCTTATAAAGTCTAAGCTAAATTTTGAAAGCGGATCGCCTTAGAGGTTCAAAAATTAAACTAAAACTATGACGTATTCATTTTCTTCTATAATTATTTTATTTATTTTTTTCCTTGTACTAGATTTATTTATTTCATTATGAAAATTATCGTGTGTGTTAATGTTAAGTAATAATTATTGAGTTATTTCATTGATTTTTTTATTTGTGGAGGTTAATAATCAAACCTTTTATTTCATTACTAAGCACCAAGTAACACGAATGAATGGTTTTCTAAGTTAAATACACAATTAACAAATGCCCAACATGCCCATTGCCTTTGTTCTGCTCTACAATCCAAATAAATAAATAGATACTTGTTAAAACAAAATGAAAGGGATACAGTCGTATGTTAACCAAAAAATATACTATTACTATGAAACTTAATAAACATAAACTACTACCAACGTCTTCGTTCAACGTTCAACAGACCAAGCCCTTTATGCTGATTGTCAAACTCTTAAACTGAATAAATAATATAAGTACGGTTAAGTGAGACATTTCTATGCAAAACATGATGTCGCAGATCCTTACGGAATAGCGTCGATTTGAATAATGCCTCGCGATAAACTAGATTGAATTTAAGTTATTGTCAAAAATATGAAATTAGGTACTAAATAAGACGAATTAATATCATTGTCTTATCTCATGATTAAACAATTATGGTATGAGTTTTAAAGAAACAAGCTTTTTTTACCTTCAAATTAATGCTGCTTTCGGAAAAATGTTTCGCTCAAATTCATTGATGTCGATTTAGTCCAGAAAATATCACAGATAATAATTTAAGAGGAAGTTATTATTATTTCTACTCTATGTTTTAATTTAAATAAATGTTACTTCCTACTTACAAACATATTTATTCGCATTCCTAATCGTTTTTTAGATAGCCTTAGTCTTAGAAATCTACTGTGACTCAGAAATAATGTGCGTAAAATCAACCGTGACCGTAGCCAGCAGTTAGATAGGTACGACAATGTAGCTTATAATACGTAAAATAAAACATTTTAGTTAATAGAATACACAAGAGACAAAGACGTGAAAATTTCAGACTTCTGCAATAAATGCGAATCGCAGGATTGCAATAAACTTCGCAGACGGTGTCGCGAGTAATCGCTAGTATTTTATAATCATCTACAACTACAAATGATGTTCTGCATTGAACCACTGACAGACAGACAGACCTGCCCCACACTTACCATTTATAGAAAGATTCGCTAGCTTCGTTAGAGAAAGAAAACGTTAAAATTAATTAACCGACGAATTTTATTAGCCGCTAATTACCGGCAGAGTTAATATTGTAAACAGTGATTTAATATCAACGTCGAACAAACCGGCTACGTTTCCACTGGCCGCGCACGCATTTAACTCCCCGCCTCAACACGCGACGCGCGCATCCGTCGCGCGCCTCGGATATTTCGCGGCATCGCGAATTTCAAATTTCGAACTTTTTACTTTTTAATTCTAACTGCCAGTGCGTTTAATTTAAAAAGTTTGTCTATTGTTTTTGGTGCGTGTTTTTTTTTATTTTGTGGTTATTTCAGTCAGTGTTTGGTGTTGTGAAGTGTTATGGCGTATGAGTTATTTGATTATTGAAACAGGTGTTTGTGACGTGTAGTTAAGCCTACTGATAATAACTGGCTAAATAGATGATAAAAAGAGTCGTTAGCATCACGGCCAAATTTAACTGGAATAATAGCCAATTGTTGGTCACAATTTTCTTAAAACAATTGATGAACAGCCGAAGATAATTTTTCAATAGCGCACGTAGGCAGTGAATAGGATTTTAAAATTTATGGCGATATCGTATGGATTTTGTTTTACGTAGTTTAAGTTATTCGTATGCTAAATTAAAATATTAACATTACTCGCTATTGGGAAGAAGCCGGTTAAAATATTTCGTCCATCAGACTCTATCTTTTCATGACTCATTTTTCGATTCCGTTCACTTAGGGCCAGCAGGGCTACTCCGAAACCCGAAACTCGAAGTTCGTGTCGTGCGGTCCCTCTGACACTTATACTATTTAATACGAGAGCGAGAGGGACCGCACGACACGAACTTCGAGTTTCGAGTTTCGGAGTAGCTCTGCAGCAGGGTTACTACGAAACTCGAAACTCGAAGTTCGTATCGTACCTCCCTCTAGTGCTCGTATTAAATAATATAAGTGTCAGAGGGACCGCACGACACGAACTTCGAGTTTCGAGTTTCGGAGTAGCTCTGCAGCAGGGTTACTACGAAACTCGAAACTCGAAGTTCGTATCGTACCGTCCCTCTCGTTCTCGTATTAAATAATATAAGTGTCAGAGGGACTGCGCGAGACGAACTTCCGAGTTTCGAGTTTCTTAGTAGCTGACGGACTGCATTCCAACTTCAACGTAACTGCCAACTGCCGACTGCCCATACATTTGTCATTGCAGTTCAATTGCAGTAGGCACAACGTTTATTACGTATTCTTAGATAATTTTTGCAGGTGGTAGGACCTTGTGCAAGGTCCGCCCGGATTGCTACCACCATCTTACTTGCTAATCCTGCCGTGAAGCAGCAGTGCTTGCACTGTTGTGTTTCGGCGTGGAGAGTAAGACAGCCGGTGAAATTACTGGCACTTGAGGTATCCCATCTTAGGCCTCTAGGTTGGCCAACGCATCTGCAATACCCCTGGTGTTGCAGATTTTTATGGATGGTGGTGATCTCTTACCATCAGGAGACCCACTTGCTCGTTTGCCATCCAGTCGAAAAAAAAAAAAAAAAAAAAAAAAACTGCACGCTGACTGCTATAAAAATGTATGAGCAGTCGGTAGTTGCAGTTACGTTGCGGTTGGAATGCAGTCCGTGTACTGGCCCTTAGCAGTTTGTTTTTGTTCACTGTTCCAAAGGGTAGACCTGAGTATATATTTGATACTAGCTTATGCCCGCGACTACGTCTGCGCGGATCTAGGTTATCGCGCGGTGGCGCCCTCTACCGGAATAAAAGGTATCCTATGTTGATCCTTGGTTCAAACTACCTATATACCAAATTTCATCAAAATCGGTTCAGTGGTTTCGACGTGAAAGGGTAACAGACAGACAGACAGACAGACAGACAGAGTTACTTTCGCATTTATAATATTAGTAAGGATAGTAAGGATTAATTTCAGCTTGATAAAAGGGTTTTGACAGACAGACGGAAGGACAACAAAGTGATATTAAATGATATTATAAGGGATAACTCACGTCTTAAATCGAGTTTAGCTTGTCATGTTTCGGGCTATTTCGTAGCCCTTCTTCACATGAGTACGCGACTCGGCGGCTGCCGCAACACGCGCACTACGCGCCAACCCGCGTGCTCCTGCGAAGAATAATTTACAAAATCTTTGGCCTACCGGAAAATACAACAATGTATGTATGCAAATAAATTCAATTCAATTCAATGAAGTATAAATGAAGTATATCATTTAATATGAGTGAGTCTCACTGTAGTTTCATGTTCAAAACAACAAAGTGATGCTTTAAGGGTTCCGTTGTTGACAACTAAGGTAGGGCATCCTAAACACCCAAAGCTCCCGTAGAACCCAGACGAAGTCGCAGACGACGGCTAACACATAATAGTATGTAATCATTCTGTCCCGCTCGGCGATTTGCACACTGGAAAGCAGTTTTTCTCACGATGTTTTCTCTTACCGCGATCAGTGCGCGGGCGCTGGCACTGCCGATGTCCCGTTCACGATGACGGTTCAAGTTAATTATTATTATTACGTATTCTTAAATATTTTTTTGTCATGACTTCATACGTGAGAATTGCTTCGATGATAATTTATGACTTTACTAAAATTAACCTTACTGATAGAAAAATGCGAAAGTTAGTGAGTATGTGGGTGTATGTTTGTCCCTCCTTCACGCTAAACGGCGTGATGGACTTGGATGAAATTTGATATTTTTTTTATTTTTTTTATTTGACTGGATGGCAAACGAGCAAATGGGTCTCCTGATGGTAAGAGATCACCACCGCCCATAAACATCTGCAACACCAGGGGTATTGCAGACGCGTTGCCAACCTAGAGGCCTAAGGTGGGATACCTCACGTGCCAGTAATTTCACCGGCTGTCTTACTCTCCACGCCGAAACACAACAGTGCAAGCACTGCTGCTTCACAGCAGGATTAGCGAGCAAGATGGTGGTAGCAATCCGGGCGGACCTTGCACAAGGTCCTACCACCTGCAAACTGCCTGCCTGATATGTAGATAACTGGACGTTCAGTCTCGTGTTTTCGGGATCTGGGGCGTTATTGTCTAACTCGGTATCACGATCGTTATTCACCGCTTCTTTCTATCATATGGTATAAGACGAGGGTAGAAAGAGACAGTGATTGTGATCGCGAACGTCAGTGCGTCAGACCATACGGCCTCAGCAGGGCTAGGGGGTGTCGTTCGGTCCCTCTGACTATTTATTACGAGAGCGAGAGGGACGGTATGATACGAACTTCGATTTTCTAACTTTACTTCCTCTTGGTTGCTTGCCCTGAACCTTCCCTGTCATTAGGAGTTTTTCTATTTTCGAATTTCGGAGTAGGCCCTCTGATCTGTCCAGCGCATTAGGCTACTTCCTCTTGGTTGCTTGCCCTGAACCTTCCCTAGAGTTTTTCTAGATTTTCGTTCAATTTTCCTAGCTATGTGGCTATGTGACCAAAAAAGTCTAAGATCCTACGGAGGCAGATCACTGATAATACTATACTACTATAGAATTGACTCATTGTACGGCGAGCCGTCCATGGTATTTACTTGCAGCATTCTTGTCTCAGCCTTTTTGAGGATACACGTTCAACTCTACATAAACTACTGTCAGCGGTGGCCTTAGGGGGTCGCGAACAGGGCAATCGCCTGGGGCCTCGCTCTTGCAGGGGCCTCGCGCAGCAACCCAAGCAAATAAAAAAAAAAGATTTTTTACTTTTCTCGAAGGACAAAGGCCCTCGCAAAGACCTGCCGCCCGGAGCCTCGCAATAGGTAAGGCTGCCACTGACTACTGTAAATAACTAACGACGAAAAAAAACAGTCGGTTTCACCGTGATCTTCCAATACCTAAATCTTATAACTGTCATTCTGACGCCAACTATGATTGATTAATTAAAAGACCATTGACGTTCTCGAATACGTCGTATCATCGTGACTTGTAATGTTATTGGTAATTTTATTTACATTCGTTTACATAACATTTAAGTTTTCAAATAATAAATGACTCTACCTACAACAGGTGATTTCCAATAAGTTATTTGTACTGTTTTTATTGCGTAAACAAACAACCCACAGCCTAAACCACTGGAACTAGACTTAAAATATGGCAGACATATGCCTTAAGGGTCATAGGAACAAAGTAATACAAGAAGGAAAATTAAAAGGGATCTATCTATGTTTTGGTCGATTCAGAGTAGCTCTATCTCCGTTACTGTATGTATATTGGAGACTTAAAATCTGACGTTCACCTAGGCAAATTTATAAAAATGTTTTCAGGATTTTTCAAAATTACCCTTAGGGGTTTACTGCGAGTCGTGGCGGTTCAGTCCGTGCTTAATCTTAAACTATATAAAGATAAACTTAAACGAAACGTTTTTTACAACTATTTTTTATAAGTCGTGGTGTGGCGAATGCATGGTATCAAGTACTTTATTTTATCTATTAATTTTATTACTTACACGAACTAAGTTACCTACAGGCAAGGGCTAGCATTGAATATTAGTCGCATACATACATATGGAACTCTAAACTGCGCATGGCCCGACACGCTCTTGGCCGGTTTTTCTAAAGTGTAAATTTGACCTTATTTAGTTTCATTTCAATATTGTTTACTTCCTGCTCCCCTGTGTCATTAACCCCATTGCTTACTGCTGCAAGTGTTTAAACGTTCGTTAAACTCGTCTTTAGCAAGATCGCAGTGGAGCGAAACGAGGGGTTATGTTTTTATCCGCGTTTTTTTGTTTATCTCGCATTAAGTATAGAATACTAGACTCTAAATACTAGTAGACGTTCTCCAGGCACCTTAACTCCTGCGGTATAGGCCCTAGGTAGGGCCTATATAAACGACAATACTGGTAAAATTCGTTTGTCATCTGTCACTTCGACATTTGTATTGTCGAAAGGAAAGCATTTGTTAGTTAACATAGGCTTGTTAATTTATGATAGGGGGTTAGGGTCTATATCGACTGGTCGAAAATTGTTAGTCATATTTATTTTTCAAATTTTTATAAAACAAACCTAACCTAACCTATAGAGTTCTACAGGATGACCATTTAAAAATTTATGAAAAATGTATAGTTTCACCGGGGAAAAAAATTATGACTAACAATAATTATTACAAAAATTACATTATGACTTATAAAATTTTGGCAGTCGAAAGGATACCAGGGCCTTAACATAATGAATGGCCATCAATCAACTGCATTTGCATCTGTGACAGATGATTCAAGTATTGCATCAGCTGCACTTTCTGGTAGTTGAACAAGCCTATACCACAGAATAAGTAATAGTACAAGTACAGAAGCTTCACTGCCGTACAAGTGACGTTTAGGCATAAGAATCGTGCCTACTTTATGCTTCTCTGTCTATCGCATAACTCGTGTTCACTCGCACGCGTTGAGTCGCACTGAATCGCCTTAACGTTGGGGAGGCCCGGTATGTACTTGTAGCTCGGCGGCGGAATGGCGTAGTGACACCCCCCTGCCTATACGGGAACATCTCCCACCACACAACGGACACAAAAAGCATTCGAGCTCGTAGGTATATCTTCAACCGTACATGCTCAGGCCCCATAAGGTGACCAGGGGCTATTGTAGCTGGGGGGATATTGTATCTGAGCGACGCCATGTTCTTCTCGGCCATTTTACCTTCTGTTCGCCAGAAGACTAATAAATAAATATCACGGGACAAATTCACACCAATTGACCTAGCCCCAACGAAAGCTTAGCAAAGCTTGTGTTATGGGTACTAAGCAACGGATAAATATAATTATATAGATAGATACATACTTAAATACATAGTAAACACCCAAGACCCGAGAACAAACATTCGTATTTTTCATACAAATATCTGCCCCGACACGGGAATCGAGCCCGAGACCTCAAGCTTCGTAGTCAGGTTCTCTAACCACTAGGCCATCTGGTCGTTTAAACTAAGACTATCTTCACACAACACACATGAGCATGGCGAACATGGCGTCGTAAGGACGCCATCAGACGGCTCAGATACAATATCCCCCCAGCTACAATAGCAGCGGGTTACCTTACTACGAAGTGCAAAATTCGAACTTGGTGTCTTGCCGTCCCGCTGGCACTTATATTAATACGAGAGCGAGGGACGGTACGATACGAACTTCGAAATTCGAATTTCGTAGTAACCCCCTGGTCCTTCTGCACGCTAAAGCCAGAAACCAAGAGTGGCCGTGAGCTTGGCGTCCTGCTAGACGCCTCCACTACTCATTCTTTCCCGCGAGTTCTGCCCAATACACTTGAGATCAAAAATATCTGAACACGACTTTATTGTTACCGGCGTAGAAGCGTGTTCAGATATTATTGATAAAAATTTTACTTACATGTTTATGAGCTCGACTGTACATGAATAAACGAACTGAAACAATTACTTTGATCACCCGCGACCTTATGATAGCTACGTGCAAGAAATGTGTGGTCATGCAGTTCCTCCACCTCCCCACTGTAAGATAAGAACACACACAAAAGGCACAAACCCATCTATCACCACCTCCACACTACACTGACGCGTTTCGAACTCAACCAAAGCTCATCTTCAGAGCATCACAACCGTTCACCATACCACCAGATGTTAGACTCTAACAACTAACTCTCTCTTAGAGTAGTATGATAGATTAGTGTGTAATTTGTGTGTGTTCTTTCAGTGTGGAGGTAGAGGAACTGCATGAACACACATTTCTTGCATAAATTGTTTCAGTTCATTGATATAGACCTCCGCAAAGTAACGCCTGATTCAATAAATTATGAATACTTATTACACCCTATTTTTTTTGTAAGTTTACAGCCTATTAAATTCAACGAACATGCCATTTGGCAACAACAGCACAAGCTTCCGCGTGAATTAACCCAAAAAGTACAGTTCAGACGAAATACTTCCTGCTCTTAAAGTGGCTTAAAACAATACGAGTAAACAAGTATCGCTTTACAAACTGTTGCCTCATATGTGCCCTGAGTGATTATGAGCATTAAACGGTCTGTATTACTTGGAGCCGTGGTGGCCTAGTGGTTTGACCTATCGCCTCTCAAACAGAGGGTCGTGGGTTCAAACCCCGGCTCGCACCTCTGAGTTTCTCCAAATTCATGTGCGGAATTACATTTGAAATTTACCACGAGCTATGCGGTGAAGGAAAACATCGTGAGGAAACCTGCACAAACCTGCGAAGCAATTCAATGATGCGTGTGAAGTTCCCAATCCGCACTGGGCCCGCGTGGGAACTATGGCCCAAGCCCTCTTGTTCTGAGAGGAGGCCTGTGCCCAGCAGTGGGACGTATATAGGCTGGGATGATGATGATGATTACTTGGCTGTATGGTTTGAATACCTTTACCTTTTTTTTAAATGAAAAAGAGTGTAACAACCAACCATTGCAACCATTGCTTACACTGTTGTGTTTCGGCGTAGAGAGTAAGACAGCTGGTGAAATTACTGGCACTTGAGGTATCCCATCTTAGGCCTCTAGGTTGGGAACGCATCTGCAATACCCCTGGTGTTGCAGATGTTTATATGGGCGGTGGTGATCTCTTACCATCAGGAGACCCACTTGCTCGTTTGCCATTCAGTAGAATAAAATAAAAAATTAAAACCGAGTAAAATTTTCCAAGCTATGGTCCGCAATCAAAAATCAAAATTGTAGGTTAGATTTATTACTTAGTAGCCGCTACCTGCGAGTCCCGCGACTCCGTCTGCGTGGAATTCGTTTATCACTATCCCCCGGGAACTATGCAATTTTCCGGGTTAAAAACTATCACATGTCCTTCTCCGAGACTAAAATTACCTGTATACCGAATTCCATCTAAATCGGTTCAATGGTTGAGACGTGATGAAGTAACAAACAAATAAACAAACAGACTTACAAACTTTCGCATTTATAATATTATAGTGTGATTAAAGTAAAAGATGCGGTAAGAAGTTCACTTTTGCATAAAATAAAAAATCCAGTCTGCTTTAAAAAAACTAAGTGGTCTGGAACTCTATTTAAGTAACGTAAATTTCAATTCAAAACTGTGATCAGCTCTAAAACTCTCAGTTACTATGTTGCTAAGTACTTATAATTATTTTCTAGTTTTTACCCCTTGAAGAGGAATAGAAAATTAGTACGAAGCATTTATCTACTTTTATGTTAAAATATTAACTTTTTTATCAGCTAGAGTTGTTATAGAGGCTATCAAAATTACTCGACAAATTGCTTGTCTAATTCTACCATAGAAATCTACATTCTTTTATAGATTTTAACGTAAACTATGAACAATTTATCTCTATTTGTATGTAAGTTATTTCCGCACGTGCTTACGTGATTATTCCGCATATTCGTCTATTTCTGTCTCTTATCACATTCCGTCTACTTAATTAGGTCTCATATGACCTCTTCATTTAGATATACTTAAACTCGTATCTTGTAGAAACCATACGTACTCGTACCTTAATTTCCGCGCGACGTACATTTGGATTTTCTGAATTACTTCAGATTAAAAACAAACGATATTTTTAAATCAGACAAGTTTGTAAACAGCGTTTGAAAATAAATTGAATAAGGTTGGCTATGATTTGATGTTTTTAATAAGTACAAATAAAATAGTTTAATTGTTCAAATGATGAAAGAGGCGGCTGATACTTAATACATGGGCCTAGGGCAGCCAAGAGTGCAAATTCTCCACGGCAAAACCAGAATGATGGACTGAAGTGACCATGAGCGTGGCCAGGGGAGAGCAGGTAGGGGCAGCTGCCCCCCTCCCCCCACTAACGATTCTAAAAAGTTGCCAAATGTAAAGCAACCAAACCAGTCTTTGACTTGACGTCAAAACCGAAACTCTAATTAATTCACCAATTCCAATAAATACCTACAATTCATACTTTTCTCATTCTCCACATCAATTCCCCCCCCCCCCCCCTTTACCTGGGCCATCGGCTGGCGATGCCCTTGGCCTTGGAACTGGAATGAACGTGTAACAAAAGTCATAGAAACAAGTAGTGAAAACAATTGTAATTCCAAGTATGTCTGACAATAAGGCCTCTGGTATAAATAAGTGTGAAATAGAGCAAGTACACATTAGCTATAAGCCTTATCAGGTGTTTGCAGTGCTGTAAACTTGACGTCAGCGACCTTGGGCACATGGTTTAACACCGTACATTACATTACCAAGGGCATCCTTCGAAGATCGCTTCTCACAACTGGTTTCTTAGAAAATGAGATGCTAAGCTTGACCAATGGGGGGTTTCTGTGTCTGGCTAGATGGCGCTAGCATCGAAAGGTCCGTTAAACAACCTTTGACATTTGCGCCACGTTTGTGATTGGTTGAATATCTAAATGACTTAACCGCAAGTAAAACAGAAACGCCAAACGGACCACACGTCACTATAAAAACGCCATCTAGCGATTAGCCTGTCAAAAAACTCTCATTTGTTTTATTTCTTCTTGAATTCTCGCGTACGGAAGACATCTCAAAATCTTATTCTACTTCTTTAGTCTGATTATTATTATTTTATGACATCCGCCTGGAAAAAAAATATGTTGTGGTAAACAAGGGTGTTTGCACTCAAGCAGCAATCATAACAGGCTTATAGGGAACCTATACTTGGTTTGGATAGGTATTTAACTAAATGTAAACAAACTTCAGTTGCCAGATTGGTTACATTCAAGGATTTTAAACATTTTACTTATTTATCATTGTAATACAAACTAGACTAGTGTATTTCAATACAGAAAAGTTTAATGGGGAAATTTATAATTACTATATTTAAGACACTAATTGACGTTGTTTTGTTTACATTTAGTTAAATACCTATCCAAACCAAGTATAATGCGTGTACAGTTAATTTTTTTTAATATACAAAACACCATGCTCATTAACAAAACAAAAAACTGATGTTAGTAAAACTATGGTAAAAACTTTAATAGCAATTATTTTACCTACTTTTATAAAAAACAACGTGGAAAAGTCATAAATTTTAACTGCTTTAAACAGGATGTAAAAACTAAATAATTTTCCTGTTACTTACAGTCCAATAATAGTAAAGTACAACATTTTATTTTACTTTTAAATACAGGTTCTTTTTAAGGAAAAACATTAAGTTCACCTTGTACCTTGTACAGGTCAACGTATAAATATAATAACTATGTATCATAGTTCTTGATAAACTTATTATAGCTCTTACATCAGCTGAATAGAGACTAAATTGACGATTTTACGTTTGACGTCATTTTCAATAGTGTAGAGATAAATGTACTTACCTACATGCAAAAAAAGTAGTTAGGTAAGTACGTCATCCAGTAAGACCTTTGTAAGTTGACGTCTTTCGAATGTCAAATAAATTTATAACAAAAAATGTATGTACAACTAACTTATTTGCGGCTTTTACTTTT
The DNA here is from genome assembly GCF_025370935.1 of Choristoneura fumiferana. Lineage (NCBI taxonomy): Eukaryota > Metazoa > Arthropoda > Insecta > Lepidoptera > Tortricidae > Choristoneura > Choristoneura fumiferana. The sequence continues at coordinate 2,965,404 of NC_133489.1, forward strand.
ATCTGGCGGTTAAAATATTCCTATAGGAAATCTCAGATAACAGCTTGTTCGCTGTACCTGTATAACACTCATACATAACCAGCAGAAGTGGTCAAATGTTTCCTACCTCAAAAAGATTTCGGTAATGTATGGTCACTTTTACTGTCAATTTTAAAAATCATCTCATGCTAGAAATGAAATAGTTCTTCTCCTTCGTACACGCAAGTATTTCGGCAAATATACCAAATGAAGTGCCAGCATTAGGTACGCCGACGAGCGAAGTGAGGAGTGCCAGGAGTGCCAGGATCTAATTAATTTAGGAAATATTTCGTTGCTTACCAGTGCTGGTTATTTATTTGTTGTAACCGCAAATTTTAGGGGCAGTTAGTGAAGATCCTACTTACTAAACATTTTCATAGTTTTATTAAAAAATAAGCCTTTTTTGAAAATAAATTAGCAGGCAATAATCGCTACTTTGTTTTTATTCGAAACGCCGCACTATCTGACGTGACATCTGTCACAGATCCGCTTCTCTCTCGTGTCAAATTATTGTAGCTCCAAAAAAAAAACAAAAATTATTTACAATCTAGTAAGTAAGTGTCCGTAAAAACAGAGAGATCCAGGAGCTGGTGGCTGAACCCAACATCATCGGCGTAACAAAATCACACAGACTTCGCTGGTTCGGCCACCTACTACGAATGGGAGAGGATCGGCTGCCAAAAGAGCGTACGTGGGACGACCGGCTGGTCGCCGTCCGGTTGGGCGACCCAGGTACCGCTGGGAGGACAGTGTCCAGGCGGATCTGCGACGTCTCCAAGTCGACGACTGGCAAGAGGCTGCGCACGATCGGGACAGATGGCGTGCTCTCGTTTCGGAGGCCAAGACCCTCTTTGGGTCCCTGAGCCAAATTAGTTAGTTAGTTAGTAAGTAAGTGTAGTAAATGTAAAACTAAAAATTAATTGCAATATCGCTTCGCAGCCACAGCAACCAGCTGAATATTTTTTGTGTTTATATAATAAATACAGTCTTATTGTATTGTATAAGTGCTTATTGAATAAGTAATGTCGACGTAAGCGCAAACGGGTTTGGATAACCTGCCGACCCAATCAAAGGTTGGCTGGTGCGACAATGATTAAAATTAAAGCCAAAAATAATCACTACGTTTAAAAATCTACGTATCTCAAAGTCGATATTCAAACTAAGTGTACCTACATAATATAATCATCTTGCATAACCAGCACTGGAAGGTGCCAAATATTTCCTTCTTTAATAAGATTTAGATCATTACCTTAATTACATTTACTTGGTCACGGTTCCGGAAAATTTGGTACCGTACGGCAACGAGCGAAGCCAAGGGTTAGGTACAATGAGGGCTATCGCGTATGAATTCGCCACTAGAGGCGCTAGTGTAGCGTGAGGTCTCCGAAATGTCAAATCTCATAGTTTTTGGGTGAGCTACGCGGGTTTATTTATAATTAGAATATTTTTTGTGAATATTTTGCAATATCTGAAATTAATTATGGCAAATATGCGTTCCGGGGCAATGAATGTCTGAGTTTTGAGACAGTTTTGTCTTTCGGAAACCTTTGTCCTCCCTTTTTTCCGAACAAAACGGGGACTATGGAACACTGTGGCATGCTCGATATTTTTATGGTACGGTTTTAAGGTGTATTAAATATGATTTTAATCTAAACTTTGTTTTCACGCCCGTAAAAACAGACTTTGAAAGCCACATTAAAAACCTCACGCAACAGTGCGCCATCTAGTGAGACAAAAATCGATAGCCCTCGTTGCGACCAAAATGCGTGTTCGCGTCGCGTCTCGGCCGGCGGAGCGTCAGGAATTCAGGATTTACATACTTAATTTCGAAAATAATTTTCCGTTTAGCTTATCTACACATTGTTTCGAGATGTGATTTGTTCTGAAAGTAGTGGTTTAATATGTGATTTAATTTTATCAATTTTCTAAAACTATTTCAACGCGAAATTAACGATAATCTGTTTCGTTAATAAGTACGACGAACGATTTTAGACGGCCAGATGGTCTAGTGGTAAGAGAACCTGACTACGAAGCTTGAGGTCCCGGGTTCGATTCCCGTGTCGGGGCAGATATTTGTATGAAAAATACGAATGTTTGTTCTCGGGTCTTGGGTGTTTACTATGTATTTAAGTATGTATTTATCTATATAATTATATTTATCCGTTGCTTAGTACCCATAACACAAGCTTTGCTAAGCTTACTTTGGGACTAGGTCAATTGGTGTGAATTGTCCCGTGATATTTATTATTATTATTTATTATTATTAACGATGGCAATACGATTTAACGGTGACAAAAACAACAACAACAATAATAAACACCACAGTATAGTAAGCAATACAAAAAAATATACACCTAATGTAAGCAATAAACAACCTAATCAAGCGACGGCTATGAAGCCATAGCGATCACTTCCAAGTTCAAAGCAAATTTTATAACAGAAAATAATAGACAAGGAATAGATATTAGCCAGTGGAATTTGCAACAGATTCGGAGCATAAACTTCAGTAAATTTAGTTTTTACACCAAGGGTTGAAGAAACAGTTAGAAAGTTCCCAAAAGAAATGATTTTGTAATTACTGTTTCGTGTTATTAATTAGAAGCACAATGGAGAAACGTGTGAATTCTGACTAAATACCCGTTACTAGAACTACAGCTTAATGATTCTAGACTCAAAACAGGAAAAAATATCATAATACAGTCTGTAGACAGATAAATATATAGATAGATGTATAGGTACAAGGTGTTAATTAAATAACTGAAAATCAGAAAGTAGTTTGCTCAGAATCGAGAGCAGAATCGATTGCATAATTGTTTTAATCATTTTGTGCTTGTATGTTAAAATCCCTTTTTAATTGTGTCAAGTCTTAAAGTTACGAATGCAACATGCGAAAATATAATGTTTCAGTGAGGTTGCATACTATTCAGTTAATTTAATACTGGCCGTTTTGCTGTCAGTTTCATTTTCTCCTAAAAACTTCGAAGCGCAACTGACAAACAAATTATGAGTGACAATCAAGTTTCTTCTTACTTAGCAAACACACGAATATTTTTTGAAATAATGAAGGTAACCGAAAACAAATGCAATAAACTAATTCAAAATGAAGAAATGCGTAAAGAATGGTCATATTAATACACAAAATACAATAACTTGTCAACCAAAAATAAAATTACAATGTCAAATTAGATTTAAATCAAAACAATAATAATAACGATTAATGGACACAATAACAACGAAACCAAAAACATTTTTTTTATTTGTACATAATGAACCTTAAACATTTTTGTATTCATCGAAAAACGGGGTGCAAGCCCGGATTTGAAGCCACGGTCCTCTACTTGATAGGCCATAGGTCAAACCAGTAGGCCACCATGGCTGTAACAAACATACGAAACTGTCATACCTATCCTGTCTCCAGTATAAAGACACCTGATTTAAAATTTTCTGGCTTTCGGAAACAACGTGTCTAATAAGTTATTCAACAATATTTTTTACCCATCCGTGAAGTCGTCGCAATTAACGTTCGCACAACGTTTTTAGTGTGCGACAATAACCCGTAAAAACCGTTCGCAGACATAATTGCGTTACATCAACGTCTCACGATCTTTTTTGCCACATGAGATCATAGAGCCACTATTCGACTAAACCATAGGACGTGGTGCTGTGGCTGTTGACGGAAAAATTGAGCCTCTAAAGCTAAAGAAACCTTTTTATAATAGGAGATTGTACAACAAGAGCATAAAACGAGCCATTTTACCCAAGACGTTCATTTAGCCACCCGAGCCGGTACGGCGAGGGTGGATAGACACGTCGAGGGGAAAATGGGTTTAATGCTCGAGTTTCACACTCATGCTTTTCATTTAGATTGCGAGGAAATGAAATAGCAACAGTGGAAACAATAATTCACTTTCTATGTACCTTTTATTTTTTATGCATTATTATAATAATTCTATTTTTTAATTTTACTGATTTATTATGATTGGTGTGATTGATTTTTAGTTTTATAGAAATTAACAATTATTTAAAAAATATGTGCAAACTTTTTTGTTTGTGGCTGTTGACACCTGATTACCTTGGTCTTAAGTTGGTCTTAGACGAAGATTTTATTTTATGCACTAGAACATAAAAAGTCATTTTATGTCGCCTAGATACAGCATAAACACGAACTTTACGAGCATGAGAAGTGAAAAATGATTATTATTATTATTATTTTTTATTAGGTGTATGGGCCACAGGTCGTCACTACTTTTAAAAAAGCTCGTATCTAATACATCGATGATTTTCTGAGTGCATTTAAGGAACATTATTTTAAGGGTATTTTTTGTCAAAAAAAAAAGTTGTGACGATATGTAGTAGGAATAGCAACAGTGCAGCGGACCACATTAGATTACAAAAGCAGAAACAATAGAAAATCAATACAATTTTTGTACCGATTAGCTTCAGTCATCCATCGTCGTCACTCGCACCTCTGAGTTATTCTTAATAAATTTACCACGAGCTTTACGGTGAAGGAAAACATCGTGAGGAAACCTACACATACCTGCGAAGCAATTCAATGGTGTGTGCGAAGTTCCCAATCCGCACTGGGCCCGCGTGGGAACTACGGCCCAAGCCCTCTCATTCTGTGAGGAGGCCTGTGCCCAGCAGTGGGACGTATATAGTGTATAATTTTACCCGAACCATTTGGAGCCACTTTTGACCCCCTCATAACTCAAAAATACTTTTTAGGGGAAATGGTAAAATACAATCCTTAGCTTTATGCAACAATAACGTTAAGTGAATTACGTTATTATAAGGGGTCGTGGTCACTTGTACTAGCCATATTGGTTCATAACTACAACTCAAGCTGGCAGCACGGTGTTAAGTTGCGACATGTCTTGTAGCTTGCCAAGTGACGTCTTATTGAGCCACCATGTATGTTTATTTATTTTGCGTAAGCCAGTGCGACTCTAGACCCGGTCAAAACCAATATTATATGGCACAATCGACTACAAGAATGTTATATAAAACGTCAGCATATTAACTAAGTTGATTAGGATTAGTTCTGAGGATTTACTATTTATAAATGGAAGATCGACAACTCAAAATATATAAGTCCAAGCAGAAAATACCAGTTTAAAATACAACTGTCCATCCTGTATATCATCAAAAATGACATCTTGAACCATGATAATAGTACAAGATACGAACCTAAATCGACCTTCACCTTTCTGATAATATAGAAAGAAACGTATTTTATAATAAACTAGCTGTTCCCGCGGCTTCGCCCCCGTTGTCATTTTTATAAATTTTCTTCCATAAAAACCTTCTCCTGACAATTACGAACACAACAAAAAAAGAATTAGTGAAATCGGTTCAGCCGTTCCCAAGTTTGACGATTTTTATTTATATAGATTTAGTATATTAGAAAGTATATTAGAAATGGGTATGCTTAAAAAATCCTCGCCAGGCTATTTTAAATTATTAATAAAAAATATGTTTTTAATCAAAAAAAATTGAGTTTACCTACTGTTAAATGTAGAAAGTGGCCAATCGCCTTACTAAAATGTACCCATTTTTTCAGTTTGTTGCATTACAGTTGGATTAGTTTTAGAAGCGAAATCGCTGTTTTAATATTTTTACAAATCATTATGTGTTTTGGGATGTTATCAGTTGCTCTCTGCGTAAGCTACTTGAGTTTTATCATTGCGACCTTGGAACTATGTACCTAGAGTCTAGTAAGTACTGTGGAAGATGACAAAACGATCATGCAAATTGTTTTTTTTTTAATAGAGTAATTTATGAATCTAGGTCTCCACGTTACCCTAGGAATGAAATAAGACGATTAAACTTTTATTATGAAACTTTTATTAGGGAATATTTTATCGATTCAGTGCTTTTTGAAAATTTAATGCCGGAGCCGCGATGTTGGAAACTTAAAAAATATCATATTTAAGCCATTTTGAGTTATTATTCATTAATGGGATTTATAATGACTATAGTAAGGTTTTCTTAATAGGTAGGTATAGAGATCGCTCTAAAGCGATAAGGCCGCCTATTGCTTACTTTGGAAATCTTTCTCCATTTACCTCTATTTTCTGTACTGCTTACTATAATATGTGGTGTTTGATAAACATTCATTGTATTGCACTGAATTTCACCTGCTCGTGCGTAATTGATTTTGATTCTTAAGTTTTGTCTGAGTTATCAGACAACAATGCAATTTCCCTGACACTCATCGCTGTAGATTGTAGTAGAAATGCAATTGCATTATTAGCGTTACGTAATCGATGATTTGCTTCCCTTGGGCTATAATGAGCGGAAGGAATCTTATTGTTTCCTTTTATGTTTTATTAATCGTTAGATTAATGATTTATGTTTAAGAGCTGATGATTAAGGCTTAAGGTCCTTGAAATCACAATGCAAAATTACCGTAGGTAGATACTAAAAGCAAACTTTTACTAATGTCTTAGCTAAAGTAATTATTCAACCGATCGAATTAAAATAATAATGATAGGAGATATTTTGAGGTCTTAAGAAGGACAAAGGATAGTTTTATCCTGGAGTTGCCTCCCGCGGGCCATAAACGAATTCTTTGCAGTACTAAAATATCGTTAAATAAACAGCCATGTATATTAAAACAAAATTGTACATATCAAGCAAGCACAGTGTGATTTTTTACGTATTTCATGTTATTGTATTCTCGTTGTACACTTCATTTGTATTTAACTGAAACTTACAATTAAAGTAGCATCTGCGCCTTCCATCTAAAAACATTTCATGACTAGAGTTTGCAAGATTTGTGTATCCTGAGCAAGATTTTTTTTCTCATTTACCTACCCGTTTCTAATGTTGAACAAAATTAGTGGCTATGATTTTAACATACTAATTCCGGTCTGATTTCACCACACTTGTTATTAAATTTACGTAAATTGCAACGTTGTATCCAACGACTAAACCACTCTACGTTTAAATTTAAATTCAAGAGTAAAAACCATAAACTTAGCATAGAGACCCCATTACTTTTGTTCAGTTTTCCCTTTCGGACTGGCTAAGGTCCGGGGCCATATCGCCTCTTCATCAGTTAGTCACCATTACTTTCGATTAATCCCGCCTTTTAAAAAAAAAACTTGCACGTAGAAATAACTAAACGCGTTTCCAGCGAAAGTGAAAATATCCCGTGTCGCCATATTTGGTCAGAGTCATTACAAACTTATCTAATCAAACGAGAAAATACGGAACTGCTGTGTTTACTTACTTGTTAAACGATAGTGCTTGTTAGTGGTGCGGTCATCGAGTGCATTGATAACTTTGTACCGGTATGTGAGGAAATGTAATAAGATTTCCAATTAGAAAAAAATAGTTGCTAGCGTTGGCGAACGGAAATAGCTAGAATGTTATAAGATAGTAGTAATCGAACAAGTATTTATTAACAAGTACACTATATACACGGACGCACATATAAACATTCGCATTTATAATATGAGTATGACGAACTGTTGCCCTGCCCGTGACTTCGCTAATTATACGAATTTCTGAGATATTAAAGATTATCCTACAGGGATACTACGAAATTCGAAAATCGAAGTTCGTATCTTACCATCTCTCTCACTCTCGTATTAAATAATATAAGCGTCGGCGGGACAGTACGGTACGAACTTCGAATTTCGTAGTAGTGCTACTGTTTTTCTCAGATCGTCTATCTCCCATACTAAATTTCAAAACAGTAAAACAAATATAAAATTAAAACAAGGAAATGAAAAAAAACAAAAATAATAATAAATGTTATAAATAAAACAAAAACAAATGAATGCTCCTCTCATCTACTCAAAGGTTGACTGGTAGAGATCCCTTAAAGAGATGAGTTCGCTTTTGTACATATATGTTTGTCAATTGTGTTTGAATAGAAATAAAGATATACACAAAATAAGGAGTTTACATACATACATACAAATATTAAGCAATAAAACAACTATTATTTAAATCAGGATCCTATCCTACTAATATTATAAATGCAAGTTTGTGTGTGTGTGTGTGTGTGTTTTTTTGTTTGTGCTTGTTACTCTTTGTTGGCTAGACGAATCTAATGATATATGAATGAATACCTACACAGGCTACTTTTTATGCCGTTAATATATTATTAATTTATTAAAACCTCAGAATATCAATTCAAGTACTGGATTTAATGATTGACATGACCTTTGGTCAAGCAATCATGCAAATTTCAAGTCACTGATTGACAATGACCTAACATGGTAGCTAAGAAACAAAAGATGCTATTAGACCATTTCTAAAAAAAAATTGATCATTTCACATCTGTGTCCACTTATTTAAAAAAAAACCTGACGCTATTTCGACACAAAAAATAAATAATGTTGCCGAAACGTCGAGGTAAATATTACTCGTGTGTGTTAGCGTGATAAGTCCTGTGCGTGGTTTTTTGACTATAATATTGTGTTTAAATATACTTACACAAAACCTTCTGGTAAAGGTGATAAAAAGTTTTTGTTTTGTTTTTGTTTTATCATGGGACATCTGATAATCTTTGTTGTGGGATCCAATAGAAAGTTTCGATGTAGTTACAAAAATTACGATTTTTTCCTCACAAGATTTCGTGAAGTTTTCCTGACGTCAAGAATTTTGGATGCTTTATGCAATTTATGTTTTATGATCTCGTCCTTAGGGTTAATAATTTATTGACAAAACTGATTTCTTGTCAATTTAATGACGGGACAACATTTTGAGAAATACTCATTAGGCTAGGAATTGGCAGTGCGGTTAGTGTGGACCAGGCTTAAGCAGTGCGGTTAGTGTGGACCGCAGACTATTAGTTAGCTCATCTCTTGAAGAAAGTGGACATTGAACAGTCAATAAGGAAGTAAAGAGATACCTTCTATGACACCTGTCACGTATTCATAATGACTTTGTGCAAATTGTTTCCCTATTCGTTAGCTGTGGCTGGATTCTTAACTTAGTTTTGCCTATGCCGTCACTAGATACGTCACCTCAATAGAGTATTGCTGTTTTTAAACCGCTATGTGTGTCTGTGTGTATGTTTGTCTGTGGTACGGTAGCTCTTAAACGGGTGAACCGATTTGAATGCGGTTTTTTTTTATTTGATTATTCTTAGACAAATGTTTCATCAAAATCTGTTAAGCCGTTTTTGAGATATTGAACTCTGAAGTGATAAAGTCGGGGGTTTTCCATCTTTTAGTTGGTTAGATTATCTGATAAAACGAATAGTTCATAATTTGTGACTTGTTTGGTATCTAAGCTAACTCAAAGTCGGATTTTAACCAGTGGCTCACTAAGTTGTTTCCCAGAGTGCACCGGCCCAAAGTCTTCCGTGACCTTCTGTGATAAAATTGCTGTTAAAGAATAAATCTGGGGGCCACCAAGATGAATAGGATGAAGAGGAGCACACCTTGTCTCGAATCATCCATCCCAGCCTATATACGTCCCACTGCTGGGCACAGGCCTCCTCTCAGAACAAGAGGGTGTCTCGAACCGTTTCGTCGTATTTTCAAACCCTCATAACATCGCCCCGGTTGACACTAGTGAGCCCAATCCACAGCATAAGGTATGGATAGGAAACTTATTAAATACAAAAAGTTTCGTTGATGTCATTTTATCCGAGTTATGTTTCAGATTTGATTTTAAAACTTTTAACTTTTATTAAATAGTGGCCTGGAATAACTAATCAGAAAATTACCCGATTTGACTTTAATTTGTTTTAAATAGAAGCATTAGCCTATAATCGCTATCGAGGTTGCGAAGCCTGTTGCCCTTGAAACACAGACGATTCCACGAAACAAAACTAGCACACGCCGATACATACATTGAATAAGTAATCGTAAAGTCATGTCACAAAGCAGTCATAACGGGAATTGTAAGTTAACATGTTTTGGCGTAGTTTTGTTTTTCGGTCACTTATTCTCTTACGAGACCGAAGAGCTTAGTTACTTGTCATAAATCTTGAGGTCCCAGGTTCGAATACCGTCTAGAGGTGAGACGTATTTACTGGAATAGGTTTTGGCTTGGACGCGTGAGTACGCGTTCCCGCCCGCGATTCTTTTAGCGTACGAGTATTTAGGAGTACGGCGGCTGACAACGGTCCGCCAACTTGAAATCTAGCTGTTATGGTATACTTTTTAATTGAAAAATTTATAAAAATTGCTGACAGTCCTAAGCCTGTATGAAGTATGAAGGGAAATTTTTAGTCGGTATTTAATATAAGTTAAAATTAAAAATATTAAAACTGAACTGTGGTCTGTGACGTGGAATTCGATTCGATTTTGTTCGATAATATTCGTAAAAGTACTAAAACTAGTACGATGTATACGCAATCACGGGAGCCTATTTACGGGAATCATTTTGTTTACGCAATGAGTCTATTGAGTTAAGTACTCGTAGATACTCGTGGACCTAGTCTTTGGATCTAGTCTTATTGTGGACGCGTACTCGCAAGACTCAGTCCGCGTTTTGCCTAGTACGTCTCACCTCTAATACCGTCCGCGCAATCGAAAAACTTTTTTTAGGGTACTTTAAAAAGAAAAGGGGAACCCTTATTTATAGAATAGCTTTGTGGTCCGTCTGTCTTTCTGTCAAGACCCATTTTCAGTAACGCATGGAATTATCTAGCTAAAACCAATAGCAAATACTCAGATCAATATCAAACACGCATACATGCCACGCGACGGCGATGGTTGATTGGGAAACGTTCATACTTTTCAATACTAAGAATATGTTTAAATCATATTTAATACCTTAAAACCGTCCCATAAAAATATCGAGCATGTCGCAGTGTTGCGTAGTCCCGTTTTGTTCGGAAAAAAGAGAGGACAAAGGTTTCCGAAAGACAAAACTGTCTCAATACACAGACATTCATTGCCCCGTAACGCATAATTGCCACAATTAATTTCAGGTATTGCAAAATATTCACAAAATTATTCTAATTATAAATAAACAGGCGTAGCTCACCCAAAAGCAATGAGATTTGACATTTCGGAGACCTCTCGCTACACTAGCGCCTCTAGCGGCGAATTCTTACGCGATAGCCCTCATTGGAGATCTTTAGTTAACGCATTATTGTTCGTCATACAACGTAAATAGAAACCACGGTTTAATTGGAGGTTCCCACGGAAATTTATTGGTAAAACTTTATTTATCAAAAGAAATTTACGCGAGCAAAGCCGAGTGTAAAGCCTAGTTAAATACCTAATAAGGCAGTAACTATTCACCTAATCGAAGGTCAGTCTACGACAGGTTGGCACACATTTGTGTACCTGTGTTACGTACACGATGTAGGTGTCTAACTGTACCAAATGTTTACACGACTTATTCTTTTTTTATGTAGAGCACGTTGTCTTACCGTTGGTGTATGTCGCGCGTATTATTCAGGATTTAACAAAGTAAATAGTACTTGTTTATGTAATTTGAAATTACGATTATAGTAGAAATTTGTACAAGAGCATAAAACGAGCCATTTTACCCAAGCGTTCATATAGCGACCCGAGCCGGTACGGCGAGGGTAGATAGACACGTCGAGGGGAAAATGGGTTTAATGCTCGAGTTTTACACTCTGCTTTTGACTTCGAAACTAAATTAAAAAAAAACTTCTGTACGGCTATATTGTCTTTTATATTTATTGTTGACCCATAACTGTCGCTTACGATATTTCAGATTGGAAACTCTTTTTTTTTGGTAAGATGTACTTCCCGATTAATTCCATTTTATTTTGAAAAAAACCTCTGAGGAAGTTACGTGCAGTAAAAAAAAATATTTTGGTAGTTACGCTCTTTCAAAGGTGGTTACGCAGTTTCGCACACGTAATGTTATGTATTGTGGTTATCAAAATCCGCTATTCGCTTTTGTTTGGCGCAACGGTCAACCGATTGTTTCGCCACCTGCCGGGAAGTAAACAAAGCTTGGTGTTTGGCCAATTTCTTCATTTGGTATTTTTGCTAATCAAAGACTGACCTTTTTCTACTGTAGCTATGGATCGGAATTCTGTGATCCTTGAATCTTACAATTAGACCATCTTCAAATCTAGAGTTAATGAGTAGGTGGGTAAATAGGTAGGAAGCTAGTGGTTTGACCTATCGCCTCTCAAGCAAAGATTCGCGGGTTCAAACCCCGGCCCGCACCTCTGAGTTTTTCGAAATTCCTGTGCGAAATTACATTTGAAATTTACCACGAGCTATACGGTGAAGGAAAACATCGCGAGGAAACCTATGAAGCACCTGTGAAGTTATTCAATAGTATGTGTGAAGTTCCCAATCCACATTGGGCTCGCGTGGGAACTACGGCCCAAGCCCTCTAATTCTGAGAACTATCGCTGGTGGCAGGACCTTGAATAAGGTCCGCCCGGATTGCTACCACCATCTTGCTCGCTAATCCTGCCGAGAAGCAGCAGTGCTTGCACTGTTGTGTTTCGGCGTGGAGAGTAGGACAGCCGGTGAAATTACTGGCACTTGAGGTATCCCATCTTAGGCCTCTAGGTTGGCAACGCGTCTGAAATACCCCTGGTGTTGCAGATTTTATGGGCGGTGATGATCTCTTACCATCAGGACACCCACTTGCTCGTTTTCCATCCAGTTCAATAAAAAAAATAGGCTGGGATTATATAGATATTACCACGTTATTAACCAAGTATTCTAAATTTATAATTTTCAGAATTTAAAAGAATTTCCATAATATGAAAGTGTGATGGAAGATTCTGTCAGTGAAACTATTTCTAACTTGACTCGACTAAGATTGTTGATAGATGTTTAAAAAACTTTTCACTTCTCATGCTCTTAAAATGTTACTTTAGTCTGCATATCGGGACTAAAGCTCTTTTTTATTCTCTAGGGATTCAAGATTTGTTTTTTATTTACGTTGGGAACCCCTAAACAGCCAACACGGTGTTTGTGAATGTTGGATTTTTAGGGCGTAAAAATAACCTCAAAATGACAACTGTGCAAAAATATGAAAAAATACACGATTTAATTTCGAGAAAAACAATTAATGATTACGAATATGAATCTATGCCATTATGTTAATGATTAATTAATTTTAAGCATAGTCCAATTAGCTTTAAAATAGTTTTCAATTTTGAAACTATTGGCTAAATATGTAAGCTTTTAAAGCGTCACTTCATAAACAATAAAAGAAAAGAAAAAAACGCACAACAATTTTTTTTTTGCTATTTGAATTTTGAAGAGATGGCCTGTCCATTATTCAAGCATACGTTTTTAAAAAGCAATATTGTAATTTTGAACAGAACATTGTTTTTTTTTTCCTCGCATTCAAAGTGAGAAGTAGAGTGTTTAACGCCGGACTAAACCATAATGCCACTCGAACTATACATTATAGCTTGTTTTAGTCCCTCGTTGAACAATCTACTATAAGATAAGCTCTTTTAACAGGTACTATGGAAACTAAAATAATGATCTCTGAATAGCGAGTAAAAATTTAGATAAATAGATTTAAGATAAAATGATCAGTGAAAGTGTCATTATAAAGAGTTATTGTTCATTGTCTCGGATCCTTAATCTTGATTCGAAACTGGGTTATTTCTGAGATATTTTGAATGGTTTCTAAAATAGAAGATCATTTGTTAATTTAAAGTCACACGTTTACTAAACAAATTCATCGAACTTTCAATTACCACAGATAACTCATACCTCATATCAATACCATAGATAAGCGACTAAGCGTAGAGATGCGGTCTACTAGTGATGTGCAACCGTAATTTGTCAGCAAAGTGCTAGTGATGCTATAAAAATGTGGGAATACCTCGCAGTGCTACTCATCGGTTTCTGGCTTGGCATAGCCATATTTCTCTACGTATCATGCTACTGGCTGGAGGAAATTTTAGGTAAGTTTTTTTTTTAATTGATTGTGATTGACAATTAAACATCACAGATTACTTATAGTTAGGTACAAGAAAAAAAGAAAATACATATATTTAACGCCATAAAAACAAACATAGAACAAATACAAGACATACATGACGCTAAATAGGTCCCCACAGGTAAGTTTTTTTTACAACGAAACAAATTTGACGCTCGTATTTGACAGCTGCTATATTCACCTCACCTGCTGACTCACAATCAACGGTATTAGTAACAGTCATAGAGTACATTTTCCAGTGACAACTGCCAAAGAAAATATAATCACAACGCATCAACGGTAGCTGTAAGGAAATAAGTACTCTATATAATGGAGTGTCAAAGCACTGGTTTCCTGAGAGAAGGGTAGGATACTTGGCATAACTAATCTGGTGCAAATTTACCTGTCGTATTCATTTTGAATAGTGAATTAATTTTAATTAATACGAGTATGTCTCATTTGCATAATTATGAATAATTAAATCATAGCCGGTAGTAAAATCCCGCCTTGACACACAAATGTCGATCAGTTATATAATTTTAATGAGCGAATTAAATGTATATGTTGGCCTTGTATATTTTACCTATACGCCACCGTTGCCTTGAGTAAGCGACAAAAATGGTCAAAACGCGTTCTGTATTGCAACCTACTTTCTTTATATTTTTTCCTTATGTCACATTACCTATAGCTTTTTTTGAAGCCGTGGTGGCCTAGTGGTTTGACCTATCGCCTCTCAAACAGAGGGTCGTGGGTTCAAACCCCGGCTCGCACCTCTGAGTTTTTCGAAATTCATGTGCGGAATTACATTTGAAATTTACCACGAGCTTTGCGGTGAAGGAAAACATCGTGAGGAAACCTGCACAAACCTGCGAAGAAATTCAATGGTGCGTGTGAAGTTCCCAATCCGCACTGGGCCCGCGTGGGAACTATGGCCCAAGCCCTTTTGTTCTGAGAGGAGGCCTGTGCCCAGCAGTGGGACGTATATAGGCTGGGATGATGATGTCACATTTTTAGTAGGTATGCATCCAATGCGAAAGTGTGTTTGTCCGTCTTTCACGTCGAAACGGAGCGACAGATTGACGTGTTGTTACAGTGTCACGCCACTGCTGCGTATGAACCTTACGCCTATTTAGTCACCCCGTACTAACGACCTGTCTCGCTAAACATTACGCAACCGGCGCAGGCGCACGCGTCGCGTCTCGTATCCTCAGATCTATTGTAACATCGATCGCAGATGAATCGGTTCTGCATATTGATTGGTTGCGAAGTTGCATTGACACTTTTATGTGCAGAAGTAAAAAAAATGTTGATTGCGAAATAGTAAGAACTCTAAACAATCACTTTGCTCACCGGTGATACGACAGCTATACTTGGTTTGGATAGGTATTTAAATCAATGTAAACAAACTTCAGCATTTAGATTTGGTACATTCAAGGATTTTAAACATTTTACTTATCTATCATTGTAATACAAACTAGACTAGTGTAATTCAGTACAGAAATATGTAAATGTTTAGATACCAAACAACTTTCAAACCTCCGTTCGGCTACAACTCTCACGGCTCAGGCGGCTCCTTTACGCCCTAACCTGACACTAAGCCCTGACGGCCTTAACTTCCGGAGTACTGCACATCCTTCCTGGCTCGTCCAAGACCCTGATCGCTCCTGCGTGGAACACTTGTCCAGGCTGCTCGTCCTGCCGCCCTAAGGCCCCTTTTGACCTCGGCACCGACGACCACTCAGCTGGACCAGGCCCCCCTGCTGTGGCCAGCCTCTTCGCTCCGGGTTCTTCTCTCCGACTCCAGGGAAGTGTAGGCCAGTGAGACCGAATAATCAGAACCACCTCTCAATAAAATCGCTTGAACTTACTACCTGAGATTCTCGTAATACTTTTACTTTTAATTTTGTCAAACTAAGCCTGTTATTTTTGTGTTCAATTTTTAATTAAAAAATTGTTAAAACGTCTTATTGTTTTAGTCAAAGAATAACTTACTAGGCCTCCTTTAAGGTCAAACCTCCCCTCAAGAGGACTGCCCTTGACAGTGGCTTGGAGTGGATGGGGGAATTTCAATATTTAAGACACCAATTCCAATCACCACCAATCAGCGTCGTGGCCCCCTGCCTCGACTCATGCTGAGTGGTCTCCTTTTTTGAGACAACTGCCACAATACACTTTTAGATTTAAGAAATTTGTAATCTGTTTTTTTTTTGTTGTTGTTGTTTCGAAATAAATTTTATTCATTCATTCATTCATTCATTCAATTGACGTTGTTTTGTTTACATTTAGTTAAATACCTAACCTATCCAAACCAAGTATATATCTATGCAGCAAATGCGTGTTTATGCAGTTCCTCCACCTCCACACTGTAAGAACACACACAACATCACACAAACCCATTTATCACTACCACACTACGCTGATGCGTTCCGAACTCAACCAGAGTTCATTATCAGTGCGACACAACTCAAAGTGATTTGAACTCTGGTTGAGTCTGAGACTTGTCGGTTTTCTTTGGTTTTCCTGAAGAGAAAAAGAAAACCGATCTTTTGTTTCGAATTCCGAACGAGAATAGCAAACTAGTTTAAAAATAAACAGACCCACTCGAAGTAAGAAGGTAAAAAACATTCAAAATTTCCAAAATCATCAAAAAAAAACTATCAAAAGAAAACACACTGTTTAATACCTCTAACTACGAAATAACGCCGAATATCTACTAGCGCCTTGCCTACATTATTCTTCTAAAAAGTTTTTTTTTCCTTTTTCTATCGGCTCTTTCTGTCATTCAGTTTATTTTCAATGCGACGTGTTTGCGCGTGCCTCGCAATGTAACTTTATCATTGTGTAAATAAGCCAATACTGTTAAACAAAACCCAGCCCAATAACCATGAAATGTAGAAAAACATAACGAATATTTACCATGAATTACTCATTGGCTATATAATATAGCATGGAATGTTGTACGTGTGTGTGCAGTCATAACACTGGAATGTTATTGTTTTTAGCACGTATGTATTATCATTATAAATAGTTTTGATTATTTTCGGGTTAATATTTAGATCCTCTTACTAACCTAACTTAGAATTTAATTAGAATACCTTTTGAAAGTACAGAAAGACGTTGAACGTAAAATGCGAGTAGTGCAAAAAATATTTTTTAAGCCATCCGCCGATTTACATCAGTTTCTGTTATTTCAAAAATCGATCCTCAGCATTCACAATGGAATCACTGAACAATGCTTTTAACACATCACGAAAGTTCACAATCACCGTCTACGTTTTCTCACAGTAGTTTTTTTTTCTAAATATATTTATAAAGTATTTCAGACACTCTTGCTACTGGAGCGATTTGTAGCTATAATTTACCGCTTAAATTAAAACTGGGTACTTTTATAACTTTTCCCCACTCCTTAAAAGAAAATTTCCAACTTATCTTATACTATATATTATATAGTATAAGAAGTAGGGCTTTGCGGTATTGGGCTTGATGGCAATACCGGTATTATCCGGTATTCAAATTTTGAAAACCGGTATCCCGGTATTTCGGTAATTTTTCGGTATTTTCCATATTTTCCCTTTATTTTTCTTTCTTTCTGTATAAGTCTGTTGTTTTGTTGAAATATAACCAATATACATGAAAAGCAATTAATAAACTTCCCTTTTAATGAGCAAGTATTAAAATAAAAAACTTAAGTTGTTAATTGTTAACTAATACTTATATAATATGGAATTGAATTCTCTAATTCTTCGGTGAAAATTGTTTCACCGATTATTAGTTCCCAACCAAATTTTCGCATAATTTCTTTCGCTTGTACGAGGCTCATTAAATATCCAGTTCAAGCTTGAAAGGTCTCTACTGATGAAATCTTCGCTCCGCCCGGAACCAGCTCAGCTCCAAAACCCCGAGAGCTTTCAGCTCAAACTTCAAAGCCATTTCGAGCGACGTGGACGATTACAACGACGGGTTTGTGGAAGCTGTCCATACGATCGGATCTAACTTCTTCAAAACCCGCCGTACTAGAACCAATAAGCTCTCGCGCTCTGGCCTTAGGCTCATTGAGGTGAGGCGTGAGATGCTGCTACAGTCTTCTGGTGACGCTTAATTGTCGCTATCAGCAGTTCAATAGGCAGATCTCAAAATCTCTGAAGCGCGATGTAAGCCGATTTAATACTAATAAATAGCATTGAAGAGGCTATTGAGCGTATCAGAGGCTCTAAGGTGTTTACCAGGGATCTGTCTGTAAGTCAAAGCCGGTTAATGAAGTTGAAGACCGACGACGGCAGAATCATTTCATCCAAACCTGAGCTGTTGGGGGAAAACGAGAGGTTTTATGGATAGCGACACGACAACCCGAACACCCGTCGAAAATCTAGCTAAAGACCCGAGGGCTAGATTAACCCGACACTATCAGGAAGACATCCCAGACGTCAGCCTGTACGAGATTAGTATGGCCCTCAAATAGCTTAAGAATGACAAAGCCCCGGGTGACGATGAAATTACAGCCGAACTCTTGAAGGCGGGTGGTAAACCAGTCCTTAAGGACCTTAAGACGCCGTTTAGTTCCGTCCTCCACCAAGGGGGAACACCGAAAGCATGGAACAGAAGACAGTGGTGGTGCTCATCTTCAAAAAAGGTGATAACACCTTGCCGAAGAATTATAGACCCATCTCACTTTTGAGCCATGTTTACAAGCTGTTTTTCAGGGTCATCACAAATCGTCTCGCAAGCAGGTTTGACGATTTCCTGCCTCCCGAACAAGCCGGCTTCCGAAAACCTATAGTACCGTAGACCACATGTACGTTGCGGCAGGTTATACAGAAGACCGAAGGGTATAACTTCCCCCTTTGCCTTGCATTTGTGGACTACGAGAAAGCCTTCGATTCGATCGAGACATGGGCTGTGATGCAGGCTCTCCAGCGGTGCAGTTGACTACCGGTATATCGGAGTGTTGAAGTGTCTAGTGTCTGTACAAAAACGCCACTATGTCCGTCCGATTACATGACCAGAGCACGAAGCCTATTCCTCTGCAGCGGGGAGTCAGACAAGGAGATGTGATCGCTCCGAAACTGTTCACCGTTGCATTGGAGGATGCTTTTAAGGTTCTGGACTGGAAAGGACGAGGCATCAACATTAATGGCGGGTACTTCACTCGCCTTCGATTCGCCGACGATATTGTAGTCATGGCTGAGACCATGGAAGACTTCAGTGCTATGCTCGCCGACCTCAGCAGTTTCCGACCGAGTTGGCCTAAAAATGAACATCGGCAAGACGAAAGTCATGTCTAACTTATGTCCATGTTGTCCCAACTCCCGCAATAGTCGGGGCTCTGCGCTCGAAGTTGTTGACGACTATGTATACCTGGGACAAACGGTCCAGTTAGGTAGGTCCAACTTCGAGAAAGGTTACACTACAAATAAGCAAAGCAAACTTGTGCGCGGTAAATTTGAAATTTGAAAGTAGATTAAGAGTAAGTAACTTCAAAAGCCATAAGTCTGAAGACAAGTTATTAAAAGTGCTTTCTTGTTTGAAATTAAAGTCAACTATTACTATTTAAGCACAAGTCAAAATACCGAAAAACCGGTTTTGTAGATATTTAATACCGGTATTAAAAGAGGGGAAAAATGACCGGTATCCCGGTTTTTCGGTAATACCGAATACCGGTATCCATGCCCTAATAAGAAGGCTAAGGCTAGGGCTAATGCCCTCATCGAGAAACGTCAACACCACACACACTGTCCAGTGGTGGTGTAAGGGTACAGCACGCAGCACGGAATGCTGAGGACCTGGGTTCGATTCCCAGCGCTGGTCTCTTTTTATGGTTTTTCTGTGTATCCATGTTTCAGTTTGTATTTTCGATATGGATTTCACGGGATGAGCGTAAAATTAACAAAATTTGGAGTTGAAATAAATCTTAATTTAATATTACTGTTTTTTTCTACGTAACTCCGTACTTTTAAATGTATCACCGTCTAACCTTCACCCCCTTTCTCCGCAGACCTCCCCCCATCGCGCACGGGCGCGCCGTCCAGCGCGAGCAATGCCCACGCGCAGCTAAAGCGGCTGGTGGCGCGCGTGGTCGAAGAAGCGGCGGCGCTGCCCGCGCTCGCGCGGTACGCCGCCGAGCCTGCGCCCGCGCCGGTCGAGAACAACACCTATGAGGATCTACTGGCCACTGCTATTTTGAACAAGGTTTGTAGTATAGATGATCAAATTATCTATCAGGGTATACTACTCCTCACACTACAGATACAAAAAACACAAAAAAATACAAAATTCTTTATTTCATAAAATACACGTACATTTACAATTTAGGGGATGAAGCCTCCCGGTAAGCAAACAATGCCTGTATAGGGAAACTCCGCTCTTCCATAGATTATAACAGGTAGGTAGCAGTTTTTACGAAATGAAATGAACAAACTAGCTAGGTTTAAGTGTGTGTGTGTGTGTGTGTGTGTGTGTGTGTGTGTGTGTGTGTGTGATGTAGCGAATGGGCGATTATTCGAGCGTTTCAGCCGTCTCCCGAACCCGTTGGTGTCGGGTTAGAATTACACCTCTCCATTTCTTCCGTGTGGAGAGTAAGACAGCCGGTGAAATTACTGGCACTTGAGCTATCCCATCTTAGGCCTCTAGGTTGGCACCGCATCTGCAATACCCCTGGTGTTGCAGATGTTTATGGGCGGTGGTGATCTCTTACCATCAGGAAACCCACTCGCTTACCATCCAGTCGAATAAAAAGAAAGTTTACCGAAGTTTACTGAAGCTAATGGAGGAACATATCCGACAAAATACGAAGGAAAAACATTGTTCAATAAATCTGTACTGTGATGTTGTTATAGCAACAGCACTCTACTTGCATTAAAGTGACGGCTCCAATCATGGACATGTTAAGCACAGTAGAACCCAGTAATGGACAGCAAGGATTCAATGCTTTATAGCTCATTCATGAACTTTACTAGTTATGGTCATCAGTTATCTGAACATTAGTGTTATCAGTTCTAAAAAAAAGTAGGGTCCGTTTCTAGGTTACTACTAATTATTTCGGCTAGTAGAAAGGCAAGAACTGGGTAAAATTGAACTAACATGATTTATTATGACCTATTTAATACACGACCTAGTTTCATACAAACAAATACTTATGTCAAATTAAATACAATTTTGTAGAGAAACCCCCCAAAATTCGCACAAAGCGTTTCGCTCGTTCTTTATTATCCGGGCAGCTAAAGAGTGAAATGCTCTGCCGCTGTGTTCCCTGATCGCTACGTCTGGCCGTCTTCAAATCTAGGGTGAATGGGCATTTATTAGGGAAACGTGCTTCTCTTAGTCCACATGTTCGCATACCATCAGGCCCGATTGTGGTCAAACGCAAATCTATTTCTGTATAAAAAATTATATAAGAAGAAAATACATTTACATTTATTTAACGCCATAAAAACAAACATAGAACAAGTACAAGACATACATGACGCTAAACAGGTCGCCACTCAGCATAATGCCACGCCCTTATCTAAAAACTAACTACAAACAAAAAAAAAATATTAAATTGTATGGCAACACCGGCTTAAACAGTTCAAATCGTGTGCAGTTGAATGAGGGCTATCGTTTTTTGTCTCACTAGATGGCGCACTGTTGCGTGAGGTTTTTAAGTATGGCTTTCAAAGTCTGTTATTACGGGCGTGAAAACAAAGTTTAGATTAAAATCATATTTAATACACCTTAAACCGTACCATAAAAATATCGAGCATGCCACAGTGTTGCATAGTCCCCGTTTTGTTCGGAAAAAAGGGAGGATAAAGGTTTCCGAAAGACAAAACTGTCTCAAAACACAGACATTCATTGCCCCGGAACGCATATTTGCCATAATTAATTTCAGATATTGCAAAATATTCACAATATTATTCTAATTATAAATAAACCCGCGTAGCTCACCCAAAAACTATGAGATTTGACATTTCGGAGACCTCACGCTACACTAGCGCCTCTAGTGGTGAATTCATACGCGATAGCCCTCATTGTTTCAAGTCACCTCTAAAATATACTCTGCAAATGTGAATAAATAATTTATAGTAAAAAAAACTTTACCATACATTTCCTTCGACACTGTCAATTAAACTCTTACTTAATTGTATTGGTGTAAGATCATTGTCAGTCGAGCTTCCCATTTTTAACATGCAATGGGTGCCAGTTACCGTTTAGTTTAAGTGCCGACGCACAGTTACTCTAAAAAAACAGTAAGAATGGGCAAATGTATAAATTATGAGTGTGCAGTATATTTACTGCATATTAACGAGATAGCATCATGGTTACATGACGCGACTTGGTTTTTAGGGTTCCGTTAGTCCAGAATAGGCGAAGTGCGAGTCGGATTCGCGGACCAAGAGTTCCGTACAAATTTGTAGGTATCTATGAATATCCGTGTTAGTAGAGCCCCTCTCTGAAACGTAATGTATGCGATGCAGTGTGGCGTCATTTAAGATG
>NC_133489.1:2987847-3066623 GCF_025370935.1 Choristoneura fumiferana
CCAGGGATCTGTCTGTAAGTCCAAAGCAGGTTAATAATGAAGTTGAAAGACCGACCGACGGCAGAATCATTTCATCCAAACCTGAGCTGTTTGGGGGAAAAACGTATGGATAGCGACACGACAACCCGAACACCCGTCGAAAATCTAGCTAAAGACCCGAGGGCTAGATAAACCCGACACTATCAGGAAAGACATCCCAGACGTCAGCCTGTAGAGAATTAGTATTGGCCCTCAAATAGCTAAGAATGACAAAGCCCCGGTGACGATGAACATTACAGCCGAACTCTTGAAGGCGGGTGGTAAACCAGTCCTTAAGGACCTTAAGTAAGACGCCGTTTAGTTCCGTCCTCCACCAAGGGGGCCGAAAGCATGGAACAGAAGACAGTGGTGTGCTCATCTTCAAAAAAGTGATAACACCTTGCCGAAGAATTATAGACCCATCTCACTTTTGAGCCATGTTTACAAGCTGTTTTTCAGGGTCATTACAAATCGTCTCGCAAGCAGGTTTGACGATTTCCTGCCTCCCGAACAAGACGGCTTCCGAAACCTATAGTACCGTAGACCACATGTACGTTGCGGTTATACAGAAGACCGAAGGGTATTAACTTCCCCTTTGCTTGCATTTGTGGACTACGAGAAAGCCTTCGATTCGATCGAGACATGGGCTGTGATGCAGGCTCTCCAGCGGTGCAGTTGACTACCGGTATATCGGAGTGTAGAAGTGTCTAGTGTCTGTACAAAAAACGCCACTTTGTCCGCGCCGATTACATGACCAGAGCACGAAGCCTATTTCTCTGCAGCGGGGAGTCAGACAAGGAGATGTGATCGCTCCGAAACTGTTCACCGTTGCATTGGAGGATGCTTTTAAGGTTCTGGACTGGAAAGGACGAGCATCAACATTAATGGCGGGTACTTCACTCGCCTTCGATTCGCCGACGATATTGTAGTCATGGCTGAGACCATGGAAGACTTCAGTGCTATGCTCGCCGACCTCAGCAGTTTCCGACCGAGTTGGCCTAAAAATGAACATCGGCAAGACGAAAGTCATGTCTAACTTATGTCCATGTTGTCCCAACTCCCGCAATAGTCGGGGCTCTGCGCTCGAAGTTGTTGACGACTATGTATACCTGGACAAACGGTCCAGTTAGGTAGGTCCAACTTCGAGAAAGGTTACACTACAAATAAGCAAAGCAAACTTGTGCGCGGTAAATTTGAAATTTGAAAGTAGATTAAGAGGTAAGTAACTTCAAAAGCCATAAGTCTGAAGACAAGTTATTAAAAGTGCTTCTGTTTGAAATTAAAGTCAACTATTACTATTTTAAGCACAAGTCAAAATCGAAAAACCGGTTTTGTAGATATTTAATACCGGTATTAAAAGAGGGGAAAAATGACCGGGTATCCGGTTTTTCGGTAATAAACCGGTATCCATGCCCTAATAAGAAGGCTAAGGCTAGGCTAATGCCCTCATCGAGAAACGTCAACACCACACACACTGTCCAGTGGTGTTGTAAGGGTACAGCACGCAGCACGGAATGCTGAGGACCTGGGTTCGATTCCCAGCGCTGGTCTCTTTTTTATGGTTTTTCTATGTATCCATGTTTCAGTTGTATTTTCGATATGGATTTCACGGGATGAGCGTAAAATTAACAAAATTTGGAGTTGAAATAATTCATAATTTAATATTACTGTTTTTTTTCTACGTAACTCCGTATTTTAAATGTATCACCGTCTAACCTTTACCCCCTTTCTCCGCAGACCTCCCCCCATCGCGCACGGGCGCGCCGTCCAGCGCGAGCAATGCCCACGCGCAGCTAAAGCGGCTGGTGGCGCGCGTGGTCGAAGAAGCGGCGGCGCTGCCGCGCTCGCGCGGCCGCGCCGGTCGAGAACAACACCTATGAGGATCTACTGGCCACTGCTATTTTGAACAAGTTTGTAGTATAGATGATCAAATTATCTATCAGGGTACAGATACAAAAAATACAAAAAAATACAAAATTCTTTATTTTATAAAATACACGTACATTTACAATTTAGGGGATGAAGCCTCCCGGTAAGCAAACAATGCCTGTATAGGGAAACTCCGCTCTTCCATAGATTATAACAGGTAGGTAGCAGTTTTTACGAAATGAAATGAACAAACTAGCTAGGTTTAAGTGTGTGTGTGTGTGTGTGTGTGTGATGTAGCGAATGGGCGATTATTCGAGCGTTTCAGCCGTCTCCCGAACCCGTTGGTGTCGGGTTAGAATTACACCTCTCCATTTCTTCCGTGTGGAGAGTAAGACAGCCGGTGAAATTACTGGCACTTGAGCTATCCCATCTTAGGCCTCTAGGTTGGCACCGCATCTGCAATACCCCTGGTGTTGCAGATGTTTATGGGCGGTGGTGATCTCTTACCATCAGGAGACCCACTCGCTCGTTTGCCATCCAGTCGAATAATAAAAAAGTTTACCGAAGTTTACTGAAGCTAATGGAGGAACATATCCGACAAAAAACGATGGAAAAACATTGTTCAATAAATCTGTACTGTGATGTTGTTATAGCAACAGCACTCTACTTGCATTAAGGTGACGGCTCCAATCATGGACATGTTAAGCACAGTAGAACCCAGTAATGGACAGCAAGGATTCAATGCTTTATAGCTCATTCATGAACTTTACTAGTTATGGTCATCAGTTATCTGAACATTAGTGTTATCAGTTCTAAAAAAAAGTAGGGTCCGTTTTAAATTTGGGTTACTACTACTTATTTCGGCTAGTTATACAGAAATGCAAGAACTGGGTAAAATTGAACTAACATGATTTATTATGACCTATTTAATACACGACCTAGTTTCATACAAACAAATACTTATGTCAAATTAAATACAATTTTGTAGAGACACCCCCCAAAATTCGCACAAAGCGTTTCGCTCGTTCTTTATTATCCGGGCAGCTAAAGAGTGAAATGCTCTGCCGCTGTGTTCCCTGATCGCTACGTCTGGCCGTCTTCAAATCTAGGGTGAATGGGCATTTATTAGGGAAACGTGCTTCTCTTAGTCCACATGTTCGCATACCATCAGGCCCGATTGTGGTCAAACGCAAATCTATTTCTGTATAAAAAATTATAGAAGAAAATACATTTACATTTATTTAACGCCATAAAACCAAACATAGAACAAGTACAAGACATACATGACGCTAAACAGGTCGCCACTCAGCATTATGCCACGGCAAGCCCTTATCTAAAAACTAACTTAACTTTAACTAACCGGCTTAAACAGTTCAAATCGTGTGCAGTTGAATGAGGGCTATCGTTTTTTGTCTCACTAGATGGCGCACTGTTGCGTGAGGTTTTTAAGTATGGCTTTCAAAGTCTGTTATTACGGGCGTGAAAACAAAGTTTAGATTTAAATCACATTTAATACACCCTAAAACCGTACCATAAAAATATCGAGCATGCCACAGTGTTGCATAGTCCCCGTTTTGTTCGGAAAAAAGGGAGGATAAAGGTTTCCGAAAGACAAAACTGTCTCAAAACACAGACATTCATTGCCCCGGAACGCATATTTGCCATAATTAATTTCAGATATTGCAAAATATTCACAATATTATTCTAATTATAAATAAACCCGCGTAGCTCACCCAAAAACTATGAGATTTGACATTTCGGAGACCTCACGCTACACTAGCGCCTCTAGTGGTGAATTCATACGCGATAGCCCTCATTGTTTCAAGTCACCTCTAAAAGTATACTCTGCAAATGTATAAAATATAATTTATAGTAAAAAAAACTTTACCATACATTTCCTTATCAATTAAACTCTTACTTAATTGTATAGGTTTAAGATTATTGTTAGCCGAGCTTCCCATTTTTAACATGCAATGGGTGCCAGTTACCGTTTAGTTTAAGTGCCGACGCACAGTTACTCTAAAAAACAGTAAGAATGGGCAAAATGTATAAATTATGAGTGTGCAGTATATTTACTGCATATTAACGAGATAGCATCATGGTTACATGACCGCGACTTGGTTTTTAGGGTTCCGTTAGTCCAGAATAGGCGAAGTGCGAGTCGGACTCGCGGACCAAGAGTTCCGTACAAATTTGTAGGTATCTATGAATATCCGTGTTAGTAGAGCCCCTCTCTGAAACATAATGTATGCGATGCAGTGTGGCGTCATTTAAGATGGTTACCTAGATAGACAGACAGACATCAAAAATTTGTGATTATATAAAGGTACCGGTTTTTTTTCCTTTTGAGGTAGGGAGCCCTCAAAAGAAACCCAATATCACTTCCCTATCCCTTTGTCAGTACGTCAAGACCTGTTTTCACGGGACCGCATGGAAGTTCTATCCTTTATTGTACCTAGCAGACTAAAATTGGTGTGAGGTATTTTATTGGTGATCTCAAATCAACAATGAATAAATTATATTAAATGAATATTAGGGCACAATTGACACCTTCCGCAACAAATACATTGTTTCTCATAGAGATACTTATGAAATAGTGTACAAATCTAATGTTTGCTTGTTTTTTTTGTACGGAACCCTCAGTTTGTGAGCCCTACTCTCGCTAGCCCGGTTTTATAGTTCAAGAATTATATGTTTGCGGTGGTTGGGTTTTTTGATGGCCAAGGTGAAGGTTGGCTAGTTTCGAATTGCAAATGAGTAATCTTCAATTAAATCATGATACCTATATTTATTAGTAACAAAATTACATGATATTTACATCGAAAGTAACGATAGAGCTATAAATTTTGAAAAATTTAATTGAAATAATATATATTATGGCATTTAGGATACTCAAAAAGCTGTTTACGGTTTTGTGCTAGTGCTGCACTCTGACGGCAGAAAATTGCAGTAA
The DNA here is from genome assembly GCF_025370935.1 of Choristoneura fumiferana. NCBI lineage: Eukaryota > Metazoa > Arthropoda > Insecta > Lepidoptera > Tortricidae > Choristoneura > Choristoneura fumiferana. Next base: position 2,992,688 of record NC_133489.1, read on the forward strand.
TATTCCCTATTAGAGTTATATTATCATCATCCAGCCTATTACGTCCACTGCTGGCACAGGCCTCCTTCAGAAAAGAGGGCTTGGGCCATAGTTCCCACGCGGGCCCAGTGCGGATTGGAACTTCCACACACCATGAATTGCTTCGTAGGTTTGTGCAGGTTTCCTCACGATGTTTTCCTTCACCGTAAAGCTCGTGGTAAATTTCAAATGTAATTCCGCAATGAATTTCGAAAACTCAGAGGTGCGAGCCGGGTTTGAACCCACGATCCTCTGCTTGGGAGGCCATAGGTCAAACACTCTGCCACCACGGCTGTTATATTATAATACTAAGTAATTGACTGAATTAACCTAATGATCCTAAAATTAAGGTTTCTACATAAAAATAAAAACTTATTTAAAGGAGTTCCTTTAGCCAACGTTCCGAAGATAGGTTAGCGTTCCCTCTCTGAATAGCTAAGCTAATTCTTTGTCTGAGGAAGCTGCCAGCCCTTCAGTCCTCTGTGAGGTCTACTCACAAAACACTAGCTAAATAAAAATTGACATCATATCGTCATCATCATCGTCATCATCAGCCCGAAGCGTCCACTGCTAAAATCTCCTCAACGACAACTCGTTCAACGCTAACGATTCGTCAGACCTGGTGGGAGGCCTGCCACGGTCGTCTTCCTTTCCGCCACTCGAGGACTTTTCGCCCCAACGGTTATCTGTTCTTCGAGCGATGTGGCCTTCATTGCCTTCAATATGCATTTTTAGCTATGTGTAACTTTAGTTCTTCGACATCATCAGCATCGTAATAACTCGTAATAATATACGTAATAGTACCTAAACATCGTAATACTGTGGGACATAGGCATCCCCATAAATAAAATTTAAAAATTGATTGATTGATAAAAATTATGTTGTAAAAAAATTCAATTTTGCTCCGTAATTATTTCAATCAGGCTACAATCAATTAAAAGGAACATACTTAACTGTGTAAACAACCTCGCTGAATCCGTATAACGTTTCGCAACTCTTTACCGGCATGGAGGTAAATTAAGGGCTACCAACCGGTATATTATTGTATCACATAATATCACAACTTTTTAGGGTTCCGGAGCCAAAATGGCAAAAACGGAACCCTTATAGTTTCGCCATGTCTGTCTGTCTGTCCGTCCGCGGCTTTGCTCAGAGAATATCAATGCTAGAAAGCTGTAATTTTGCACGAATATATATGTAAACTATACCGACAAAATGGTACAATAAAAAGTTAAAAAAAAATTTTTTTAAGGTACCTCCCATAGACGTAAAGTGGGGGTGTTTTTTTTTTCTCATCCAACCCTATAGTGTGGGGTATCGTTGGATAGGTCTTTTAAAATCATTAGGGATTTGCTACGATGATTTTTCGATTCAGTGATTTGTTTGCGAAATATTCAACTTTAAAGTGCAGATTTTCATTAAAATTTGAGCGTCCCCCCCCCTCTAAAATCAAACCAGTGGGTGGAAAAAATTGAAAAAAATCAGGATGGTAGTAAGTACATACAAGGAAAACTATAACGGCTAAGTTTGCTTGAGAATTATTAGTAGTTTAAGAGTAAATAGCAGCCTAAGCTATAAAATATACCTAAACTTGGAAGATTCCGTATAAAATACGAAATCCTTAGAAAAATATGACTTGATTTTTTCGTAATGACTACGGAACCCTATTTTGGGCGTGTCCGACACGCTCTTGGCCGGTTTTTTAAATTCTAAAACCGACTAATAACTTACGTATCTAAGTTCAGCTTATGGTAGATGATCACGACCGTGCATGACTCTTAAGAGTAGGTAGAGTTCATGTAGTTTTTTTTTAATTTAATTACGCGGATGTTTTTCTTTACTGTAAAGCTCGTGGTAAATTACAAATGTTATTTGGCATACAAGTTTTGAAAAACTCATTTTGCGAGCCTGGCTTTGAACCCACGATCCTCTGCTTGAGAGGTCATAGGTCAAACCACTAGGCCACCACGGCTGTTACGTTTAAGTACCTTCATTTTAGAGAATGTCCAAGGGATTTAGTAGCCTTTTAAAGTTGTGAGTACAGGTTAGTAAAAAAAGAATCGTGTAAATTTCATCAACCTGGTTTGTTTATCGATTTCTCTGTTACATAAATAAATCGATCGATCTGCTTTCAGATTGAAGTAAAGATACACTATCTAAGGGATAAATAAGACGCAGATAACGGAGTGGCAGATTGAAGGCCGTTCGATTTACAATTAGCAAATTTACGGCATAATTTTGCGAATACTAAAACTAATTTATTCACGACAGGTTTTACGATACGTTGCAAAAGGGAATCAATCAATCGAATTGAAGGACCGCTATCTCTAACCCACTAATCATGTTGAGGTATTCCTGTTGTATAAATGTCACGCATCTGTTGTGGTTAGCGAGCTATGGAACGAGCTAAGCTCGGAGTTCCTCTGAAGGATAGAATCCGCAACGAGACTATCCGACACCAAACTATAATGTCATCGACATAACTCAGAGAATAGGAAGTTGAAGTAGCAGTGAGCGGCCGAAGGACCGACAACCGTTGGAGGAAACAACGTAGCGTAGGACGCCCTCCGGCCAGGTGGAGTGGCGATCTGCGAAAGACTGGCTGGTAGCTGGATGCGTCGAGCTGAGGACAGGGCGCAACGGCGCTCCTCGGAGGAGGCCTATGTCTACTAGCAGTGGACTGATATATGCTGCTGTATTGATGATGATCTGTAGTGGTTGGAGTGGCATTAGGTCTGAAGGCATGATTTTCCTTTAAAATTAATAGATTAGCAAATACTGATGGGTATACAGTCTTCATCATAAGCATGACAGCTCTCTAGATAGGCAAAAATATTTTAACACGCCCTAACGTGATTGACAATACGATAAGCACTTAGATTAGACTATTCGGTTTTAAGCCACTTTACCCGGTCGTGTCCAGTCTATATTCTAGTTTCTGTATTAAATTAGTAAAACAAAAGACTTATATAAGTACGAACTGTCTCCATCAGTAGATATACGTCTTCCGGCTAATTTACATAATGTCTAAAGTGATTTTTCAAATTAGACTGTTTTCAAATTCCAATACGCACATTGCTTACTTTAAATGCTTATTTCCTTTCCTGTTTATATGTTTGTCGTCGGTACAAATATTTTTATTTACTGTCGACTGCAGTGGAAATCCGCCGAAGTTGTTTTCAATTGAACGTCTGCTCAATTGGTCTTTGGTCATTGTCAGCCGGAAGACGGACACTGCTAAACATTGACGACCAGATGGCCAAGTGGTTAGAGAACCTGACTACGAAGCTTGAGGTCCTGGGTTCGATTTCCGGCCGGGGCAGGTATTTGTATGAATAATACGAAAAACACGCATTTTTTAGATTTAGAATTAAAGTGCTGGCTGAAAATTTAAAAAGAAAAAAACAACTGAGTTGACCTTAGCTCACTTTTTTGACATCCGGCCGCCGCGCATTATTCCAAAACTAATACAGATAAAAAACATCCGTGTACAAATCAGTCTTCGCTCAGATCGAAAAAGATTTCACGATATTACATATCGCTTGTCCTGCTCTCTATCTAAAGATAAGTCCTCCGATAACGTTAGTCTCATAGAGTGATAGCTTGAAACAAATCGGCTGTTTATAAAGCAATGGTAAGTTATTTACTGTGCATAATTATTAATGCAATTATGAGACGCGTCCGCCATCTTAATCTGCCGAAAACACTCGGTCCGTAAAAAAAAGTCGCGCGCGAAACGAAAGAGTTGTTTTCCGTGACGAATTGATAAAAGGGTTATTTATAGTTTCAAAGTGCGTAGATAGGTTATTTTTTCTAATTTCGTTATTATTGATCTCAAACAAAAATCTCAAAATGGAAGCATCTCTACCAATTCTAGTGTACGCCTCATTTGTTGTGTTATATGTTATTGCAGTATTATTACACGTAAGTATTATTTGTTTTTTTTTTCATTATTTATTCTAAAGGTCGCTTATACTCAGGTAAATAAGTGTTGATAATTACTTGCTTAATTATTATAATACCTGTGGTTTAAAAAAAAACTGTTAACTACTTGAGGGGAAAACATAATGACCGATTTAAGAAAAAACTGATTTGCCTGTTACTTTGTGCGCACGTCTCACTCACTTTACTCCATTGAATTATTATTTAATTCCAAAATAATGGCGTGTTAGAGGTGTAATAAACAAAATCACACAATAAAGTTAATAAACTAGCTCATTATAGAAATAATCGTTTATTTTATGCATCAAAATCAATAGAAGAACTACAGTTTTTTTTTTACAAAATTGGTTTGTTTTTATAAAACTATTTAAATTAGCAAATCGACAAAAACTTGCAACGTTCAATTATAGGTAGGTATTTTAAAACTTGCAAATTATCATTTTTTGAACCACCCTTAGTATCAACATAACGGAAACTTGGCATTCTCATGTAAGTTTGAGAACAATGCAATCTGGTTGTGTGATTTCAGTGATCTGGCCAAGATTGGCTCCGCAGGACGGAACTCTTCGACAGTTAGTGGCATCGATTTGAAACTTGGTACAAGTAAATTTTTTTTTGGATGACAGTGCAAGTACAGCCATTAATTATCCTTCCTACTTAAATAAAAAAATATAAAGTTGTGTTTGTTACTCCTTCTCGCTGAAACGGCTGGACGAATTTGGATGAAATTACGTATGTAGATAGCTGGACATCTGGAATAAAACATAAGCTACGTTTTAACCGACTTCAAAAAAGGAGGAGGTTCTATGTTCCAATGTTTGTATTTTTTTATATTTTTTTTTATGTATGTTCACCGATTACTCAGTCAATTGTGGACCGATTTTCAACATTCTTTTTTTATTCGAAAGAGTACTCTTCTGAGGTGGTCCCATTGTCACCAAGTCAAGATCTGATGATGGGATCCTAGGGAAATCGAGGGCAAACCTCAAAATTTATAGGCACACCTATGGCGATTTTGACATTATTAGCATTAAGACAAGCATTTACATTCAGAAAGTATCACTTGGTAAACTGGACCTGATGAAGAAGACCGTAGATGGCCAATGGAACTCGTCCAAGCTAAGTAATGCTCGCGCGTCTATAAACGATCATGATTACTAAACCTAGATAAGCGACTAAGAAAAAGCTTTAAGTTAATGATTGATCTGATGCTGAAGCCGGAAGGTAGGCAACGGAACTCTGTTATAAAACAACGTAACTAAGCCGTGTTTGGGCTTAATGGAATCGTTATGAGATGTACTTTGGCTACAAATCACTAATAAAGATTTTTTTTGACAAAAAAGTAAAACCGACTCCAAAAAAATACGACGCACGCGCCAGCAGGAGTGGGACAATAGTCGTCTACCTCTTTTACATACCATGGGTTTCATTCAATCCCTCCTGCTGGGTCGTGCTGGCTGACTGCTGAGTCACCGACTTCGAGCTAGTACGTACCTAGAAAAATATTTTCAAGGTTTTGTAGTCGGTTCCATTTTTTGTTATTTTTTTGGAGTCGGTTTTACTTTTTTATAATTCAGATATTCCCACGGGATAGGGATAAAATCTCTAAACCGCAGGTAACGTCAATGAAAACCACGATTTAATTTTCGGGAATTCCCACGGGATTTTAGTAATCCCGAAATTTAAACTCAGCTACTGGGCCAATGATTTACGTGTGCAAAGCCGCACACAACTTTTTTTATAAATCAGCATAATCATGCACAGGATAGGGAAAAGTGACGGAGGAAAGGGAAAGCCTTATGTTAATTAATGACGGTAACTTAAGTCCAACCAACAGTAAGTATTTTGTCCACCAAAACAGTAGGACATATTACAGGCTATAGTATAAAAGATATACAATAGTCATTGTAGTTCCTACCCGGATATGTCTGCGACAAGCGATGGCTTGACGTCAGTACGTGGTATTAGCAACTAAGCTTCTAGAATATGATAAAAGTGATAGCTGTGAAAAAACTTTTATGGCCGGATAATTTACATAATATTTAGTTTTAATAGGTATTGCCTGAAGAATTCAGCAAAATTAAGGTCCGAGGGAGGGCGTGACCCCCACGGGGCGCACTGCCCCCCAAAACAAAACACACGAGCAACAACCAAAAACCATGCAATTTAATTTTAAAAATATTTTAAAATAATTATTATATTTGCGTTTATTGTTTATTCTGTTGTAACGTGAAGGAAACAATTTGAAAAAATAAACATCTCTGTAATATATTTAGTAGTATGTTGATGCTAATCTGTGCAACTACCTAGATACCTACCCATTGTATTTTGTCTCTTTAATTTTAAAAGTCCAAAGTCATTCCTTTAATGCCACGTTGGTTGCAACATTAGTATTCACAATATTAATTTCAAAACATATTTTTAATAAATAAATGAAATAGTCGCTTCGCTGATTAATCCAATATTATAAATGCAAAAGTTTGAGAGTACTTATATAAGTGTGTGTGTTCATGTTTGAGTACGTACCTATGTTTGAATGGAAAATAAATAATAAATAGTAAATAATTATATAATAATAAATAATAATAATAATGTTGCGTCCTATTTATCTATTACTTATGTAGAAATATGACACATGTAAGTTGTAACATAATGTTATTGTCACGTAGTTTTATATCTTTAAGTGCTCATTACATATTTGTTTAAATTTATGGTACAAATGTGATAAGTAGTACCTACCTACGCTAAAATCGCAAACTAACGGCTAGTCCTTTTTTTTAACACCTTTCCTCTATGTTGTTAGGACCACTTGGCTATCTGGACTTTAATTAAGTATAGCAAAACGTAACTCACATTTTTTCATAAAAAAAGCACAGTTTAGGAAGTATTTAGAAAAAAAAACGATTTATAAAATATGAATAATACGCAGTTTTTTCTCGTGCTGCGAGGATAACACAGGTCTTTGGAAGCTGCAAATTTTAATAATAATTATACACTATTAGATACAAGTAGTAACTACTAAGAACATAAAATATTAAAAAATCAGTACATATTCGTTTTACTTTGCTCTTTTACTGTACTTACTTACTATTAAATATTAAAAAAAGTGGAAAGCGGTACGTTTCGTGTGCTCTGCCTACACCATTTGGGACACAGGCGTGATGTTTGTGTGTGTGTGTTACTTACTATTAAATATCCAACCAGATATTACAATAACAGGTAGGTAGGTATAGGGACATCAATTTCGCGTCGATAGATTTGGGAAGAAAACGTCTTAAGCTGCAGTTTTTTTTTTGTTTTCGAAAGACACAATTAGGTATACGCATTTTCTTTTATTTTCTTCAAGATGCCAGCCCTATTGCTGCTTAGTCGCAGCGTAGCGCTGATATCTCGGCGCAGTGCGAAAGTGTCTGGCGGTGTGGGAACTATAATTCTCATGACGTACCCCAACTCAAATACTAAGTGGCACTAGTGGAATATGTACAATTTCTTCAGCGGAATGTTCAGCTTTCCATACAGGAGCGATGTTAAGGTTTTGTTTGGCTTTTTCATTGCGTATTTAAAAAATATAATACTCTCCGCCAAAAATAGTTACAGTAAGAACTGACTAACGAGAAGACCAGAATGCAAGATTGGGGTTAGTACGTTAGTAGCGCTTTGAAGAGACCTATGTCTAGGTCTGTCTAGGCCAGCAAAGGATTGCAATAAATTTCTTCCGATGACTGAGCGCCAAAAATATATTTAACTGTCCAAATATATCTCTTGCTTTCGATGGTAGCGTGTATCTTAAACTTTTAGATATAGAATACCGTCGACTTTAGCGACATATTCATTTGATAGGAACTTGTTTAAAAATTGGTAGACCACTTATTTGGCTGATGGTACATAGACCCTACAAACCTTTCCTCCTGGTCCCCACGTATTACCCTCGTGTTCCTTATTTATAGTCTTTGATAATATTTTATCACTAAAACTTATTGTCTTATTGTTTGTAATTAACTTCAATAACCTTTATAATCTCGTTCCAAAGTTCCGTGAGGTAATCTTCCACAATTTTATGCTAATTGTTTGAATTTATCATAGTTTGTTTTTAGAAAGCCGTTTATGTAGATGATATTATTGTGTTTATGTCAGATTGCATTTGGACTGTCATATTGGCTATCGATCATAATATGAATAGCGTTAGGCAATCTATACTATCTATAATAGGGCTGTGACCTCACCTCCGCCTCCGAGGTTCTCTTCCTCCTGTGCATATGCTTGCTATTCTAAAGAGATTTCGACAAAAACATCCTTAGTGCTCCTTTATGGTCCTCAAGGAATGTATCTTATTTAGGTACAAATTTCAGGTCTCTGATGAGATGATGATTTGGGATGTGGTGTGTTATCTGCCAGTCAATCAGTAATATTACTCTTTTAGGTGTATTATTGTCATGTTAAGTTCCAGGTGTGTAATTATCACTGGAAAGCTGGAGACGTGCAGCCGCGAGAACCCCAGTCCCAGTCGCACATAATGGATTTTTCCTGACAACCCCTATCTCCTATAAATCACCTCATATAAAATTTAAAAACGAAACAAGTAAATCAAGCAAGGACCTAGTGTCTTTAACCCAAAACTAGCACTGGCCTTACACTTACATGGGCTAACTAACCGGAAACCTTGTCCATAGGTAATCGAGCGCTACCAGACCGAAGGGTCGGGAGGGCGCAGCAGCGGCATCCACTCTGCGAGTGCCAGCCCTTCGCCTTCGGACCGCTCCTCGCCGCCCTCCCTGCACTCCAGACACAGAAACAGAGACATCAGCCCACCGGTAAGCTTCTTTGGTTTTCTTACACGAGAAGGTTAGGGAAGGAAAGACATCAGCAGACCGGTATGCTTCTCTAATTTATTCTATACACTACAACTCACTACTTCTCAAGTATTTATCTTTTCTTAATCATTAATGATTTTATTTGCATATAAACATGGTAATTGGAGATATGAAAGAAATACAGTTTCACGATTTTTCACAATATGACATGTAATTCAATGCAATTTCAATTTTTTTTTTGATTCATTGACATTTAATTAGCTATTAAATTATTTATGTTAAAGAACGATGTATATATGCATAATACGTACGTAAGTATATTCACTGTTTAGACGTAAAAGTTTAAAACATAGACTACCTACTATCTTACCTGAAAATCCAACATAGTCTACTACCTAAAAGTTGAAAAGAGTCTACCGCTTTAAAGACCAAAACAAAGACTAAGTATTCATATCAAACCTATTTTAGTTAAAATGCCCTAAAATTGTCCTTATCTCACTTCGACATTTGTATTTGTTAGAAAGGGACAAAGCACATAGGCTTGTTAAGTTTTATGAATAAGGGGGTAAGTATATTCCATGGATCGTAGATACTTCAGATACTAGATCTGACCTAATCAATTGTTCTGGATCATTTCAGCTCCGCGAAGAGGATGACGTATCTGATTGGGAAGAGGGAGCGACAGAGGATGCGCTGGAGTTGCCCAGACGCGCGCCCTTCCCGGACTTTAACGGGGACCTTCACCACACAGGTAAGCATGATGATATAACTTGTGACATAGATCAATAAACCAAATAAAAACCACAGGCATATTGCTTATAAGTAGGTTATAGTTATAGCATTCTGATCTGAGCGTCTGTCACTGTCACCCTAAAAGTCTTCAACGTCCACAAGAATGCGTTACCCACGTTGAAAGCTTATAAACTAGACTAACCACCCAATGCACCACTCTTAAGTTGTTATCTTATGTGAGAAGATATCTGTGATGCTATTCAACACATCACACACAACACACCACAGGGAGGTGAAACACCTTTTAAGTTAATTATTTGACGTGATAACTTTAACGTTGGCGATAGTACTCTAGGACCGGTAAATAAAGGAATATACATTTACTCAAGACAAGAAAACAGTAATCGCAAAAATGATTAAATCTGACTTTGAACAAGACAATGTTTTTTTTTTATTTCCTGGGTCATAATGTTTTATTCATAACTCTACTCTAAAGCATTATGACGAATTCCGCGAGAACAAAGCGCTTGGTAAAATCTAAGCGACTTTAAATGAATTGTTTAATTTTTCAGACAATGACGACCGCGATTTCGACGAAGTTTCCGGCAGCGAAATTCAACCGATCGATGGCACATGGGAAGAAAACTGGCTGTTTCAGAAGAAAAAGATAAAATCCATGCAGTCCGTACCAGTACCAATGCTGGTACCCAATTCGAATGCAGAATTCAAAGCCATGATAGGTGACAGAGATGCCGACGACACCACAGACCTCTCCGACAACGCCAGTGAAACAGAAGAGGAGATAGATTACAAAAGTGATATAAAAAGAGTCTTAGACTCCAAGCATGTTATTGGCGGAGCACCAATGATCGACGAAACGCTCGACTTTGAGCCTGATAGCTTAACCATCATTGATGGGTCTGATGATTTTGAAAAGCTAGACGAAAAGGAATACATGCTGAATCAGGTAGTTGATGTTGTAAACAATGAAGTTAAAGGATACGCTGCAAACGGAGAGAAAATGAACGGCAATGTTGTTGGTAAAGCGGACAGTGACGACTCCGTTTTAATTGTTGGTGTCGACAGTGGTCCATTAACAAAAGCTGAATTCGCGCTAAAAGAAGAAATACACAGAACTCTTTTGAATGGTAACGTTGACAGTTATATTGAAGATCTGAAGGCGAAAGAAAATGACGAAGTTTTTACCAACAATACAAACAAAATAAACATTAAAGGTACAAAATTTACAATTTAATAACATAAAATTGACGATCACAGAATTATTTCGATTACATCCTACATATTTAGAAATATTGTGAGTTTCAATGTTCAATATTTGGTACCACTGAAGAAATAAATGAAAATATGTTTCTAGGTACTTCAGGACCCACAAGCACGCTAAGTCGTCACGAAAGAGAACAGGAATACGAAGAAACAGTCACACTGCCAGTACAGAGATACGCCGACAGCCTTCGCAGAAAACATTTCGATGATGAACCGCAACAGTATGAAAAAACAACTTTGTAACTATATTTATTACAAAAACATATTATCATATCTTAATCATCCTTATAGTTTGTGTCTTATGATTAACGATTATAAACATGCCTACAGGATGTAACTTTATTAAGTATTGGTGTAGTATTTTCCTTGGATCAATAATAATAATGTATGTTTTTTTTTTAGAATACCAACTCGTGATACGGATTATGAAGATGACCTCATACCAGGTAATTTTCGTAGTAATTTAAAATTATTCATCATTATACCAGCAAATGATCTAAGCATGCGCCAATTAAACATGCAAAAACAATATCAGATAGACTCATACTTAACTTAACCAAAAGTAAGTTTGTTAAATTTTCGTCTATTTCAGGATCCATAGCTTACAGAGAGCGAAAGAAATGGCTGAACTACGTCGAAATGCCAAACAACCCTTACTCTCCTGAAGCCATCCAAAAGCGTTTGTCATCAAAAAGCACCTCATCACTATTTGATACGCTAACTTCCAAATCAAAAATCGATGACAAACCAACAGTAGACGTTGTAGACGGGAAAGAAAAGCTAAAGAAAGACGAAATCCCAGTCAAAGAAGAGAAAAGTAGACCATCTTTGAGTGTCAGCACGGAGGACATTCATATGAATGGAAGCAGATCAAAAAGTCCATCTCCAAGGATCCTAAAAGATGTATTGGCTGAGGAAATTCCACAATACAAGCGGTGAGATATTTTACATTACCTAAATATAAACGATTATTCAAATTTACATCAATATTATTCAAATTATAGTGCCTCAACATAAATGGCGTTAGGTTTATTCAAAAGACACGGAACAGAGATTTGTTTAATTTGCAGTTACGGTCGAGATTATTACTTGAAAGAGGCGAAAGCAAGCTCTGGCAGCCGCAAAAAGGGTTACAGCGACACTAGCTCCGTGTCATCCATAAACAAGTCGACGAGTTTAGATAATTTCGATGTAGAGCTGACAACGCCCGTAAGTGCCAGCTCCTCCCTGAGCGACCTGGAGGCCTGCGCACTCCACCAGAACATCGTCCGCGCCGTCCTTAGCCCCAGAAATGCCAGCCCCAACTTCGCCATAAACCCCATATTCGAAAACCCCGACAGACCAAACGACAGCGCTGACGAAAATCATGCCCACGATACTGACGGTCCATACCACGTAAGAGAACCCAGTAGAGTGTGCAACGGTGAAGGTTACGAAAACGAGGATATAGTTAGACTTAAAATACCTATTAAACCCGAAGTGACAGAAGACTTATTCGAGAGCTATACGAACGTTAGGCGGAGCAACACTTTGCGCAGCGAGGACCTGTGCGTGCGGTCCAAGCGACGCCCCGGGCTAAACTATACGTTCGGTGGAAGCCTGCGGCTAAGCAAGGCCTTCCATACCGACCTATGGTGAATAGACACCCTTTTAGACCAAACCTAATACACCTCAGACCTGCGAAGCACCATCTGTAACAACAATAAACTTTCATGAATTTCTATTACTTACTATGTTCGCTACGTGCATAGCCAAAACTAAATCATTATTAGGAGACATGCGTTCTGAAATCACCTCTCATTCATAAGAATCAAATGGTGAAAGACTTTAACAAAGACGAACCAAATTCTAAAACAAATTCTAAAATATCTTCGTTTTGACATTTTGCCTGCCGTGTGTACAAGGCATGCTCTGTAAGCTGACTAACAGCACTGCACCGATTAACGAGAACTCTAGTTCTGCACTATAGTATTGTGCCCTTCTTAATAAATTTTCAGTACTTTTATTACTACAGTAATACTACAAGCCGTTAGTGGTGAGTGTTGTACGATTTTGGCAGTTTATAACTAATTGCATCGGAGCTTGGCACTACTAACAATATTAAGAAGATTCACACTTAGATTGTTAAATAATAAACTTAATCCCGCAACAATAACTGCATTTCCTTTCGCTTTACTTACATCGAAAAGTAGACCTCTTTCCTAACATTAACCATACCCATAACGTTACCAAAAATAAATAAGATCTTAGCCGATATGGTTCTCATAGTTATGTTTTACCTTTACCACAATGCACGTTTTGGTCCGCTTAAATGCACGCGTTTATCACGTTTTGATTTTGACTAATTGGGGTTTTAGATTGAAAATTCAAATTATCTTCATAACGATAAGAATTGCAGTAAATTCTGAATGATTATTATCTGATATATCGTTTTATACTGATATTTAAATTTCAGGGATTACTTATAAAGCAATTCAACTCAATAGCGTCCAATCAACAGTACAGGACGTTCACTGGCAACGAGGTTACAATAAAACCTGTGCCCAAATCAGAAATAATGATAGAATACGAAGACGTCAATGAACAGACACTGTTTTCCGCCAAGCCGGTGTATCTAGACGATGACACAGAAAATAAATTCGAAGAAATACTACAAACTTACGAAGCACCTATAAATGTGTCTACAGATAACACAGTAGAGGAACTGCAGAAATCTCCGAGCAATCTCAGCGTAGACAATTCATATTTAAGTTCGAGCAGTTTGGAAGACTCAATCAAAATATACAATGTGCAAACAGGGGAGATCGTGAAGTGTAAACCTGAAGATAACGTATCAGTACCGCCAAGATATGACAGCGACAGCAACGACAACATTGATATATCAGATAAGAAGGAAGATGCTGACAGTCTCACTCCGAGCGATATTGTGATCGTTGAACATGAATTAGCTCAAGAAAAATTAGAGAATATTAGTGAAATAGAGGAGATACTAGCACAGTTACCTAAAGTGAAGGAATTGGCGAAGAAATTTGTCAGTATGGATAACTTAAGCGAGCCAATTAAGGTTAGTACTTAATCTTGATAGCGACAAGTTTATCTTTTGAGGGATATCCAGCGATTCATGTTCACAAATTCGCTTAAAACCAAAGAAAGACGATGCTATCGATGGTACTACTTATACTAGTTATTTACCTTTTTGTTTTAATAAACGATGGGTTTTATTTCAATTTAAACTAAACACGTTTTCACCTTAGAAAGTTACTAATAAAGTGGGTATTGCACGTAATCTTTTCTAGAAAACGGTTTTTATCTAAACGATCATCATCATCATCAGCCGGAAGACGTCCACTGCTGAACAAAGGCCTTCCCCTTTAGAACGCCACAATGAACGACAACATTATTTATAAGCGATATAATGTCATAATCATTTTCATTGGAATTTAATAAAATACTTTTTTCACAGCCCCCACAGCCACCACCTTTAAAAAGATACAAGAGCAAAGAAAATCTACTCTCGGAGAAAACAAACAAAAACATGTTCATGCACAGTCTAACAGCCAGAAGCATATCCAAAGAGTTCAGAGAGGAGCTCAAAATGTCTATGGCGACACCATTGAAAGTCCCAGGTGGCTCCAAAGAGATCCCAGAAGGAACAGAAGATGTAACTAAAGAGTCTAGTCGACCGGGCAGTCCGTTACCTGAACCAGGCAGTTTGAAGACTAAGCTAGCATTCTTCGAGAGTTTGAAATCTAAATTCAGCAGCAAATAGATTACAATACTGGTCGTTTAGAGGCACCTAAGGTACAAGTGTTGTGGAAATCTCTACTTGTGGATCCTTTTGTATTTGCTCAATATTTTTACTTTCAACTTGTGCGAAATTATAATTTAAATACAAAATCAAACAAGATATATGTATGAGCTTACAGAAACTGTAGCTACTGAAGGCTTCTAAAAGCGAAATAGGTGCTATCGTGCTTCGGTTTATTACAGGTTTAATAGCGTCTATCAGTGCATATAGCATTTAATTTACAATAGTAGTTTCGAAAAAAATTATGGCTGTTCTTATGCCTGCAATATTCATAGCACGATAACATAGATAAAAGATCTGTATAACTTTATCAAAAAATCGCATTTGTCGTCATAATACGCATCATTTTGGTACATGGTAAAAAATTAATTGTCTTTTAAGTAATCCCATTGGAATTATTTATTTAGTTTGTTTATAAAAGCAACATAAATAAAAGTAGGTTAGAACAGGCATGATTTTCTGTACATTGCGTTTGTATATTTCAGAGGTTAGACTACGACTTGTTTATCATTCATCGTAAACAAATTATGTAGTTGTAGCCCAGTTTGCGATTATTTATTTTAGTTTTAGGCTAACTTTCTGACTATTTTTAACTGTTAATTTATTTTATCTTTCTGTTCCTTATGTTGTTAGGCCTCTATTCGCCATTACCATGGCCATATTTAATTTTTGGTTCTATAATAACTCTTTCAATTTATTTCTCGCGTCTTAAAAATTCTGTCCAATTTTATTTCATTAATCCAAAGCATTTCCGGTTATTAGGTAGTGATATGGACAGTGATATGATATTATTTCCTTTCATACACTTTTATATTCCATTTATAATATAAGAATGTAGGGTGCTATTATACAAATTTATAACTACTAATTACGTCGTCAACAAACCTTAAGCGTTAAGATGTAAGAACGCTTTCCGAAATTACAAACTATTCTTTTGTAAATACATAGGTTACAATGTACATATTAATGTAGTGCCATTTTTGTAAAAAATAATGTATTTTCCATAGTTAGTTAGCTAATGCCAAAGTTGTTTATAAATACTTGTGTCAGGTACAGCCTACGAAATAAATAATTGTCAAAATTGTTTTAATTTGATTTTTACCTGGACATTTGTAGTTTTTTTCAATTATTTATCTTGTCTATCGTAGGTACTTTAAACTTCTCTAGTGGTTGTGTCCATAATAATTAAGCATAATAATAAAAATACTGGGACTGTCAATAAACATTTAGAATTGACTTCGGTAACGGTGCAATTTTAGTTAAAATGTACTTAAAATAAAATCCTTTTCTATTGAATATCTGTTCCATAATATTTTTCGCCATATAGAGCATTGAAAATAGATGACAATATCACGTAATTTAGTTAAAACATGTGATATAATCATTATGTTTACTGATACTTGGGTAAATAAAAATATGGATATTAGAGGTGTAAGTAAATTGTAATATAATAAACAATTATCATACAAAAATATAGTTTTATTTCAACATGTCAATATACTTGTATAATTACACTTACAATATAAAATATACTCAGCGACACAAAATTTGGCCCACCCTTCATATAAAATTACTAATTCTGCATACATTTGATTTAGATCAGATTTTTTGCCGCTTTGTATTATATAATATTTAAAAAATCCAAAGTACTTATTACAAAATGTACCTTGTTAAAAATTATTTACTACCGTGTTACAATTAAACAAGACAACCGTTGAGCATATGTTTACCATATGTCACTTAATAGAAAACTGTCTAAGATGTGTTAGCTTTGTGGTAAGACCAGTGGCCATGGGTATTGCATTCTCCGTCTCTTTCTACCCTCGTCTTATACCGTGTGACAGAAAGGAGTGGTGAAAACTATTGTGATTACAAGTGCGTTAGATAATAAGGTCTCAGTACAGGTGGACCACAAGTATAAGTTAGTTACATCAGCAATCTGCGTCCGCGCAGAACGAATGTTGACGAATCCCGAACTAAACCGAATGTAAACACCAATGCAATAAAGAGATTGCATTACAGTGGTTTTTTTCTAGCATGGTGCGGCTGGCACTTGATGAACCGTTTCGTTTTACCCAAAAAAAGTTGCTGCAGTCTAAATATATGGAAGTATATTTCAGTTGTAGCCTGAATAATATGACTGGCGTAAAAATATTTGAACATAAAGAACTATCAGATTTTAAAAATCAATTAATAAAATTCAAAGCACATATAAGTGAAGAAACGAAATATGCATGTAACACACCAGAGACTCGTTAAGTGATGGGACCTAATGGATCTTGAGAGAGATCTTTTAATTGGTAAGTAACGAGCATTCTCGTAAACTCCGTTTAGCCTTACTTAAGTGGAAAATAATATTCCAAGCTAGAAATTCAATAATATTCTCATCAAAATTAGCATAATAATCGGATTAATGATGACATTAATTATGATTAAGATTTTAAATTATTAGTTTTATCGACTCAAGTTTCGACACTTTACACTCTCCAGTCTGTGATATTGACAGCTGTCACCCGGACCATGCTAGAATGAAAGCACTGTAGGCGCAAAGTAGAATATGCAGTAACTAAACGGCTGACTGACGCGGTGACGTGTGGCGCGGCGCCGAACAAAATGGCGGTCACCGCAATGGCGCGCGAAAGTTTGAACAATGGCTGGTCAAGATTTTTCCCGCGCAAACATACTGCCTTATTTATTATTGGCTGCAATGGTTTCGCGCTCACTACATAGCTACATCGATGTGACTTATATTTATGGTAACTGTAGAGTTAACCTTTATCCAAAGACTAGAGACACATAGGTAATCCTAATAAACTACTCTAATAACCTAACCTAACTTACTAACTAACTAACTACTAACTTAGAAAAATTGGAATACCCGCGACATTGTTATTTTAAAGTTAAATATCTCAAAAACGGCTGAACCGATTTTAATGAACCATAGCTAAGAAGCATCGCAAGAAAACTTACTTTCACGTAAAAAAATCGCATCAAGATCGGTCCAATCGTTTGAGAGCTACAATGCTGCAAACAGACAAACAGAATACATTGGCGTCAAACTTATAACACCCCTTTTTTGTGTCGGGGGTTATAAAACGACTTCTTCACCTTAGTAATATATTCCAAAAGTCTTATGGAAGGGCACTTTCTCCATTTCCTCAGCATACTTCCTTCGATAGCACCACAGGTAGTAGTCGATGAGGCTGGAATTGATTTCCACCTCTGGTTTGATGTCCCGAAGCTTCTTGGTGAGCAGTTCCACGGCGTGGATGGAGCAGCCACGGATTTCTATCTCCTCATCTGAACCGCTTGGGAGGAGGACGTCTGGGAAAAAGATGGCGTGATGTTAGAAACACCGAGTAGAAATCTCTACATGATCTCATCTCAGAAGTTTTAAAAATTGCAAACCATTTTTTGAACACTAACTTGTTGAACATTTAACTGGAATTTGGCATACTTTTTTTAGCGTTCTCTTTTTAAAACGAGGTTTTTTAACGAAACATTACAATAAATAATCTGAAGAATAGTTTTTGAAGCAATTTTTTTATATATTATTTTTATTACTGACTAGCTGTTGCCCGCGGCTTCGCCCCCGTTGTATTTTTTCTGTATTTTCTTCCATAAAAACCTTCTCCTGACAGTAACGAACAGAACAAAAAAGAATTAGCGAAATCGGACCAGTCGTTCCCGAGTCTTGTGCTTAGCAACACATTTAACGATTCATTTTTATTTATATAGATAGATTTCTTTCCTTTCCTTTCCTTCCTTTAAGTGAAATTAAAAAATTTCACCTTGTATGAATCTTTCTATTGATTCACTATAAGGATCTATTGATGAAAACCCCATTAAAATCCATTGCGTACTTAAAACATTTAGCATTTCTAACACAAAAAAATGAGAAACATACCTTTCTTCAGCTTATCCATGAGCTCATCACTGTAACTCAGGGCTCCAAAGTACACTAACACCTGAGGCACCCTATAATCAGCAAACATGGTGAGCTTGTTGATATCCTCAAATTCTCCCCACCCTTCACGATCAAAAAAGTTCCACAAATCAGCGACTAATATCTGAGCTCTCTTGTAAATTGCCACTTTTTGCCCTTTGTAAACATTCTCATCCCTGAAGCAAGGGAAATTATCAACAATGATCTGTAGAAGTTTAACGGCGGATTTATTGGCTTCTTTGACACAAGTCTCAAAGGTACCGTTGTATTTTTCTAATAATATGCTGCCTACTTCATGTAATACTGCGACTCGTTTGTCAAAGAGTGGTATTTCTGCCTCGTTGTCACCCTTCATTATATTACGCAGTTCGCCCTCTGTGATTTTGGAGTAGAATTGTGGATTTGTAATGTCGTGACCATCCTGAAATAAATTATAAGAGAAAGAATTAAGATTTTTGAATCCATGGATTTCAGGATCTCAAGATAAGATGTTTGATTATTGTTTTAAAGATCCTATTACAGGATGCACAATGTAATTGACCATTATCATTATATGTGTAAGTGTAGGAAGGTTTGGGTACGATTTTATAATAACTTATTTATACTGTCTAAATAAAGGCTATTATTATTATTACCTTAATAGCCCTGATCAAGGCAGCCTCCAAGGCATAGTACCCCGAATGCCCATCAACCGTCCACTTCTCAGCACCGGAGTACGACCAGAAGCAGAAGTTGAGTGCGTCGCACACAAACACCCAATCAACGGGCCTGGGATGGTTTTTGGATGGATGGGTGCTGTCTGCACCAGTGTCTGGAATCTCCAGTTTGTTGCTATTTAATGATTGCAGCATCTGGAAAATTATTCAGTCATTCAAAATATTCATTCAAATTTAAGCTATAACAAGCTTTAAAAGACCTATCCAACGATACCCCACACTATAGGGTTGGATAAGAAAAAAAAACACCCCCACTTTACCCTAAAAAAAAATTTTTTTTTAATTTTTTATTCTACCATTTTGTTGGCATACTTTACAAATATATTCATGCAAAATTACAGCTTTCTAGCATAGATAGTCCCTGAGCAAAGCCGCGGACGGACAGACAGACAGACAGATATGGCGAACTATAAGGGTTCCGTTTTTGCCATTTTGGCTCTGAAACCCTAAAAATGGGGATGGCATATTAGCAACATATTTCACAGGTAAAATTTTTTTTTATCACTAAATGTCGCACTTAGAGAGGAGCGGTGCTAGTAGGGGGGCACAAAGTGTGATAGAGCTTAGGGTACATAGACCAGACACTATATATTATGGCCTCCTGTCAGTTTCAACCAAGCCCGGATTTAAGGGAGGGAGCCTTGAGGCCTACAAAAGAGGTACCTTTTTTGCCCAAAGGGCCTCCACTCTAGCATTGTTTCAAGGCCTCCAGACTAAAATCGTGTCCTGATTTCAACAGTGGATCAACAATCAGGCCCCTTCATCCCCACTGGGCACACTGGGCACGTGCCCCGGGCCCCCTAGTCCCCACTTCGTTACCAAACGATAACGGATAGCTACTCAATTCTCGCCTGAAAATCAGATTTACGGAATGCATGCAGCATATTGTGTCCAGGGCCTCTAATGGGTGAATGACGGCCCTGTCAACAATTCTATGCCGCACAACCACTCCCAAATACTAAAAACAGGTTAAAATACCTCTTGGCATAGCTTGTCGAGTCCTTCATCGTGTAACTTAACGTGCTGAGCGTGTTTCGCGATGAACTCGCCGGCTTCTGCTGGGTACAACATCGTTCTATCCTTTTTATTCTTAGAAAGCACTTTACGCTATTTCTGTTTGATATCAACTGGACATTGATACTGTTGATATCGTCATTAAATAGTTTACGGTGTTGTTTGTGAAAAAACAGTATGTTTTCAATTCAACTAAAACTTGTGCAATCGCTACTAGTTGGAACTTGATGGTACAGGTAGAAGGAAGCACACATAAATAGTACAAAAAACAAGAAAAAAACAGCGATGAGTGATATCTCATCTATGAGTCATAATCACGATAACAACAAACAATACGAAGAGAAGAGAGCACCGGTTGGGATCACCGACCGACACCGTGATATATTTTGACAGTGACATTGACTTGACAGCAAAAATTTGATGATCAGCTTGATTCAACTATGGAAAAAAACGTGTCAATACAAACCGAACTAATTCAATTTACGACGCTATTATAAGTGTCTCAAATAGCTTTCTTATCTAGTGTTGCTATGATAACAATTTTCCTCAAAATTAAACATATTTATTCTCCTCCTCTGTTAGTGAGAATAGCGTACTCTGTTCCCATTTTTTTTTAATATGTATAATCAAGGTACTTGAGTCAAGTAGTGAACCTTGATTATATTTTAAAAAATGGGAACATAATACTTGACACTACGATCTTCACTCTACTTTACTGTGTGTTTTATGTAAGCAGGTAGGTACCTACCTATTTACGAAGATATTTACTAACACACGATATATATAAAAATTTTACTAAATATTACTTACTCTGGACCTATCTAACATTTGAAACATAACGGTAAAATTTGGACAAGTTTTTAAATGAACAGGATGTTTTAAGGAACCTTGTCTTATTATCTCAATATTCTCAATGTCAACTTTGTTTCCTTTTTTGTACAATAAAGATTTTACATACATACATACACACTATTCCAAATTGTGTTAACTTCTATTATAAAATAAAAAATAAAAAAAATAAATGTTCACCACTTATCTGTCCCAATTTCTTTTTCAAGTGATCATAATACTTACCTAATTATTGTATTAGAGATTCCACTCCGATCCGACTCCGTCTGGATCTATTCGGTACCAAGACACAGATAAAACGATTCATCACAATGACTCTTTATGGATCTGTGAGTCACTTTGGATTTCTCACTGGCGCGTTATACGTGTACCAGCCACCAGCTCAGCACAGCACCCCACTGAACTAACTAACCCGATCGAAATTCGATTAAAGATTTGAAAGGAAGCTACCAGCGCTTTCAATTACTAATTTGTGGGAAATCTAATATTCATCTGGCAATACTTAACTGTCATATTCATTCACAATTCACATAACCTATAAAATAGCGCGTCTGTTTCACTGTTTGTCTCAAAATATTCAAAAATATTGTTATTTAAACGGTATAAATAACTTGTTAAATCCATTGAATCTTTTCAAAATGTCACTAGACGTCCAAGGCACGTTCGTATCGCAAAAAATCAATAAAGTGCGATGGATACCCGATGAATACGTCGAAACAAAGTGCTTTTTTACCGGCAGTTGGGATGATGATGTCAATTCTGTTAAAGTTTGGAGCTTTGAGAGTCTGGACGATGAAGAAGTGGAGTATCCTAAGTGCCTATCAGAGTTTCCCGTAGAAGGAGACGTAACGGAGATTAAATTTACAGACAAGAACAGAATTGCCGTGTCTACTTCCGACGGTAATGTGCGCTTGCTTGAAATTAGTACGTATGAAAGATCAGCGCCTTTAAAAGAGGTTTTTAAGTGGGAGAAACTGCACAGATATGGGTAAGTCGCCACCATAAGCTTCCTTGCAACTTTTACAGTGGTTTCTGTTTAAATTTTATTTTGAGTGTCTATTAACTGTGAGATTAGAGCAGGGATGGGAAAACTTTTTCCTTCGTGTGCCAATGTATACTAACAAAGTATATGGCGGGCCAAGTTGTTGCATTTTTGGCTGTTATTTACTGAAATAAAATATTGATAGGTATTTTCTGAAACACTAATTTGGCCATTGCCAATAAGAATGAAATTTTGTAACAATACGAAATCTTCTCTTGATTTTTGTTAGATGGCCCGCGGGCCGCAGTTTCTCCATCCCTGGATTAGAGTGTTGTATTAGTAGGATGATTTATAATCTAAACTTTTTTTTTTCAGAGAAGACCCATGTTGTTGTACTGCAGTTGCCACCATGGAGACTGACATAGCCAGCGTTGGAGAGGATGGAGTCATTAATTACTTGAATGGCCACAGAGGAGACGTTATGCGAACCATTGAGGGTGCAGACAGCTGCTCCCTACATTCCGTGTGTTTTATTAAATATCATGAGGTGAGGTCATTAAAATATTAACCCTTTTCCAGGCATAGTGCATTGCATATAGTGACCACATAAATGTGCACAAATAAATATTCATCCATACTAATTTCACAATATGGTACAAAATCACTTGAAGTTGTTAAAAATATTATGCGTTTTTTAATTAATCCCTCAGAAAAAACATAAATTTTTTTTTTGTCTGGTCACAAGTTTTTTTTTTTTTTTTTTTATTTGACTGGATGGCAAACGAGCAAGTGGGTCTCCTGGTGGTAAGAGACCACCACCGCCCATAAACATCTGTAGCACCAGGGATATTGCAGATGCGTTGCCAACCTAGAGGCCTAAGATAGAATACCTCAAGTGCCAGTAATTTCACCGGCTGTCTTACTCTCCACGCCGAAACACAACAGTGCAAGCACTGCTGCTTCACGGCAGGATTACCGAGAAAGATGGTGGTAGCAATCCGGGCGGACCTTGCACAAGGTCCTACCACCTGCTGTTTGTGATCATGTCAGCCTCATGGGTGCTCGCTCATTTTCCTACGCAAGGGACATATTAAAAAAGTGGTACATGCAAATGGCTTTTTCAGATGCTGGCTCTGAGAGCCAACAATTGACCTGGCCATTGTTCAGGGGGCCCAAACCCCCAAGATCTCTTCTCCTCAAGTCTGAGTTCCGAGCACATTCCAACAACAAATGGGACAAGTCATCTACCTTCTGGCAAATCTCACACAGAGGTGATGGTTTAACTCTCATCATGTGTAAGAATTGGTTTGTTGGGATGTGTCCAGAACATAGCCTGAAAGCAGATACTAACTTTTCTTATAAGGTTGGCAAGCCAAGAGACAAACCAAGGTTAGGTTAGGATTAGGATACCTACACCCCTGGGTACACACTGCTCACCAAACACATTAATGGTTGTCTGATTGTTAAACAGGGTTTGTAAAATGTTGAAGTGCTCTAGGGTGATCATAATTGTCATGAACGTCATTCAATCGATTTTGCTCTCATTTTACTATCCCTAAGAACTGGATGCCACACCACCATCACCACCACAAACCTTTTTTTTTTTAAACCTATTATTTTAACGAGGCTTTAGTACACCAAATGTGACTATGTCAGCCTCATGGGAAGCCTCAGTTATATACACCACACTACAAATACTACACTCTCCCTTGCACTGAAACCACGTCTAGATGTAAAGGCCTGTCTAATGAATCTGTAAATTAGCATTGCTTCTTCTGAAAGCGGTCGACTTAGAATTACATTTACACCTCCATTGAACAAGCCCATACCATCCAAATACCTGTCTCCGATGTCCTTATTCTGATCACATTCCAAAAGAAAATGAATAAGGTCTTCAGTCTTATCACAAGCTATACAAAGTTGATTGTACAACTCTCATCAAATTCAAAAAACAGTTTAGTGGAATGTGTGAGATCATACTGATAATTAAATTAACATTTCAGATTATTAGTGGCAACCTTCGAGGCCACATGAAAATCTGGGACTTGAGATCTTCAGACAACAAGCCTACCGCATCCTTCCTCCTGGCTGGTGACGAGCTAGCGGCAACTTGTATCCTGAGCCACCCAACGCAACCCCACATCATCCTAGCTGGTAGCGAGTCTGGCTCCCTCGCTATATGGGACTTACGTATGAACTCATTCCCTACTTCTCTACTTAGTGCTCATGCTGCCAGTGTAACAGAGATGCAGTTCCATCCTGTTAATCCGTTGAAACTTATATCTTGTTCCGTATCTGGTGAAATTTGGGAGTGGAATATGGAAGCTATGATTAAGAGCACCAAGGGAGCTGATAGCCAGGTAGCTACATGGATGCCATTGGAAGATAAGAATACTATGGTTGTTAACTCGTTGATGCCAACGCTACATAAGCCGATTAACTCTGTGAACTGTGATCGGGGGAGAATATTGTGTGGGGCTGATAATGAAGCTGTGTATATTATTAAGAACTTTAAGTATTGATTGGTGAGTGTTAGAAATACAAACAACTGATTTAATGCAGCATAAAAGTACGACTTAAATGCAATAAAGTAACTTACAATAAAAAAATCGGCCAAGAGCGTGTTGGACACGGCCAAGATAGGGTTCCGTACCATAACGAAAAAATCAAGTAATATTTTTCCAAGTTTTTCGTATTTCGTACGGAATCTTCCAAGTTTAGGTATATTTTATACCTTAGGCTGCTATTTACTCTTAAACTACTTATAATTCTCAAGAAAACTTAGCCATTATAGTTTTCCTTGTAAAGATATTCTTACTACACATCCTGATTTTTTTCAAATTTTTCCACCAAACTGTAGAGCCCACCCAACTAAGACCAAAAACTGCCTCTCAGAGGAAAAACTCATGTAGAAGGGAATTTTGGCATAGTTGTAGGGAATAGTGTTTTAAACCTCATACTAAAAATACTGATGGGTGGGGGCGAAGCTAACGGGTGGAGGGGGTTGTAAAGGTCCTTAATTTAGTTTTTCGTAAATTACTCGTAAACGGTGGCCCATAGCAAACAATGTTCTGATATATGAGTAGGTAATGTACATAAAACTCTCTACAAAAAGATTCCAGATTTTTTTTCTCTGGGATCGTTATTTCATAAGATATGGAGGGAAGATGGACAATAAAAAAATTGACGGGTTTCCATAGTAAGTCGGCATCAAATGGGCTAAGGGTTTTTTTGTGAGTACTTCTTATAGTGAAGAATATTTATGCTGAGTATAAACATCCTACTTGTCACAGTTTTTGTCTTATGATTTTTCTAAAGATTACTTTGAATGTATTTTTCTTCAGGATTTATTCAAGCGATTTGCTTCAAATTTTTAAATGATGTTCTTTATATAGTTTTGCATCGCCACCTTAAATACTAATACTAGTTATCATATAAAAAAAAAGCCAAATTCAAACCAATGAACTTTAAGATTAGAAAAATTGTAAGTCAAAAACTGTCACAAGTAGGATGTTCATACTCAGATAGTGAATCAATACATAATTAAGGCACATATTCTAATTGGGGTAAAGTTTTACATCGAGTACTGCCTTTTCGCAACGTAACGTTTGGCAACCTGTTTCATTTCGCAAACTCTAAAACTGTAAATATTTCAGGATTTATTTCAGGGCCATCGTGTAGAACCCTTTAGGTTAGGTTAGGTTACTTTTATAAAAATCCTGATATATTTACAGTTTCAAAAATATTTAACATTTGGAAAATGAAAAGTTGCGAAATGAAACAGGTTGCCAAACGTTTTTCGCCGAAACATTAGTAAACCGTTTTACATATTCTACTCTTGTGTATTGATTTGTAAAATATTACTGAGAATTTTGAATTGAATTTATTTATAGTTAGTTACTTGAATGCTTGTCCAAAATTGCTGTTTAGTATGCTTACATTCTTTCTCTATTATTGAATGAGTTATGTTGTTTTGAGATAAAGTTGTATAAGTTACCACTGGTGGAATTTTAAATGTGAACATTGATCACAGTTTCAATAATTTTATTTATCTATCTATATCAATTAGTAACAACTCTTTTGAAATTAGATTGTCATCAAGTGTGTTTTGTTTTGTGGTTGGCCTAAGATTAAAATTGGTTGACTGTACTCTGTACCTACATGAAACAAAATGGAAATGGTCTGTTGACGAAACATAGATGTCGCTAGTGCTGCTGCTTAAGTAGCATAGTAAGTAGAAATAAGCAACCTGAGATATGTATGCATAGGAAAAATTCGTGTCTAGATTCCTGTCCAGCAGTGGTGTAGGGGTTATAGCACGCAGCACGGATTGCTGAGGACCTGGGTTCGATTCCCAGTGCTGGTCTCTTTTTCTGGTTTTTCTGTGCATCCATGTCTCAGTTTGTATTTTTGAAAATGGAAATCTTCAAGTTTGTAATCCTTGCGCCTTGTAGTTAAATTAAGCTACAGAATATATTGGGAACAAAAATAAAAACAAATTTTGTAAATAATATTCATTTTATTTAATAATGGAAGTAAATACATCTTAAATAATATCATTACGCATTATCTTAATAATAATACACCAAGTCAGTCTTTGCTTGCCTAGTCAAAGTATTGGTAATATATTTATACAAAAACTATAATAGTATTTACATCTTACAAATACTTGGGTAAGGACATCAAGGCACCACAACGATGAACCAAAAGAGTAAATTTGATATTCACAACGGTAACTAGGAATTCGAAACAAACCAAAACAATGGCACCATAATTTTTATTTTTTTTAAGGATTCCATCCACTAACTCAGACAAAGAACTAAAATTGTTACAACCTATTTTTTTTTATTTTAGTGGTGGATGCTTAGCTAGGAATTTTACCGTTCCCAAAAAATACTTTTTATTAGGGGAATATCGAAATTAATCAACCACATGTTATTAATGCTAATACTACAACTGGAATTATCACTATACGAAATGAATATTTGGCATCCCACATTATATACCACACTAAATGCGTTAACGAATATATTAACACGGAGTATATGTGTGCGTTAAAACTAAAATATCGTATCACTCAAATATAATAATTGTTCAAAAGTAAAATAGCACAGCACTAGTTGACTTGAAGTGCGACAACCTCATCTCTTATCTGCTAAAACAGTAATCTTAATAAATAGAACCTACCGCATTTGAATTACAACAGAAAATAGCTCAAAACCTGCAGAATTGGAAATTTCCGAAAAGTAATAGGACAAGTGGAGAAAACGATTTCTTTAGTGACCTAAATAACCCCTAGGACAATTTTATCTTGCATTCACGGTTCGGATCGTACGTTGCCACTTTTCTAGTGCTGAAGAGCTTCCGATTCAACGTATAAAATCTCACAAAAGCGATCATTCTTTTTATATCTTACTTTCGGCGCCGTATCCGCCATTTTGGCTCTGCGCCGCCATCTTGTGCCTACAAAATTGGAGGCAAAACTGCTTAGGTCGCCTTTAAGTATGAACGGGTGCGTTCAAATGTGGTTGCGACGGTGCGGGGAAGGTTTCCGCTGGGACGCGGTGAGAAGGGAGTCTGGGACCAGCCAGAGCTGGTCGCACCAGCGCATGAGGGCTTCTGTTACGTGACAGCTGTTGGCTGCCATGGCCAACTGCGTTTCCAGACTGTCTGACTGCTTCATCAGGAGGCTGAAAGAAAAGAAAATGTTATAAGTCTTTTACGGAGGAATTTGTGAAACATTTAGGTATTTTATGCGTCCTTAGTAGGTTGCAGGTGAGCAAAGTAATTGTTTCAGTTCTAAGGAACTGGCCCACCGCCGGCGAGTAGCGAGAAGCGACTGTTATTGAGCGACAATTTTTTTCATGCTAAAAAACAATCAACTTCTCGCTACTCGCCGCCGAAATACAAAGCAAACACGTATTTTTTTCAAAGAAAAGTTAAATTAAAAAATTTACAGAATGAATTGACCAGGGATGTTATGGATATTATTATGAAATTTCGGTTCACCATCATATCGGCTGTAAGACGTCCACTGTTGCACATGGACGCCCATAATCAGAGTGGCTACTACGAAACTCGCAAATCCAAGTTCGTATCACACCGTCCCTTTCACTCGCGTATTAAATGACATAAGCGCCAGCGGGACGGCAACATACGAAGTTCGAGTTTTGCACTTCGTGGTATAGGGCCTGATACGGTTACGGATACGAAACTATTTCGAATTATCCGTTAGGTTTGGAGAAAGATGAGGGCCGTATAGTAGCCGTTCTACGCAATATAATATTACTTACATACTAGCTTTTGCCTCCGGCTTCGAAAGACGGACAAACACACAAACACACCACTTTCGCATTTATAATATTAGTATGGACACTGACCTGGGTGGAAAGAGCGCAGGCGCAATGATCATAGCGACGTTGTGTTCGCTCATCTTGTTGGTGTCTGCGTGCGCGACGATGTCCCGCGCCAGCTGTAAGATGCTGCGCAACGTTGCGCGTTGTTCTGCCGGCAGGAGGAGTACCAACAGGTTTAGGGCTCGGCCTTGCGTCGATCCTGTCAGAGCTGGAATAAGAAGAATGATTAAAGGTTGATCCAATCATTATACCGTTAATGATGAGTTAGGACTTAAAAGTATGGTAAAAGTTCTAAGTTTGGATTCTGTGTGGCTTAGTAATCTTAGAAAGATTTCAAGGAGCGCTCGATTTCTTCCAATTTCCGAATTCTAAATTAAGCGTAAAATTAACTAATGCAACCAGTGCTACGTCTTAGTGCAAATTCCCCTTATACGACCTCACGTCGGAGGTATGTGGGAGCCCAACGTAAAGTCAGCAAAAAATTTGTAACTGTCGCTTTTCCGTGCTCTGAAATGAAGTTGAGAATTATGCATTCCCATAATACTTAGTAATACTTACAATACGTGTGGTAAAATAGCCGCATCAGCTCTTGCGTGAGAGGCGGCTGCGGCAGTGACCGTAGTAGCCTTTTGAACACGGCCGCCAGGTCGTGGCTACTCGCATTTGCCAGGGCGCTCTCCACGACTTGCCGCGATCCTGAGTACCAGGAGCGCTCGATCAGCTGGCACAGAGCTTCGATCTGAAGACAGAAAATTTGCGACTTAGTATGTTCACGGGTACAGAAGGAAGAAGTGCCTAACTTCAGTGGCCAATGAATGGGATACTGCTCGAAGAACTGTTGACCTTTGAGTCCAATGTATTCTTGAGATGCGATTATGTACCGGAAGACGCAGCGTGGGTAGGCTCTCCACAAGATGGCTGATGTCCTAGTGAAGGTTGTAAGAATCTGATGGATGCGGTCGGCGCAGAACCGGTTTTTGTGGTGTTTTTTGAGGGAGACTTCTGTCTAGTAGTGGACGTCTTCCGGGTGACGATGAAATCTACTATCACAATCTTACGGAGCCGTGGTGGCCTAGTGGTTTGATCTAAGTGCTCGCACCTGTTAAATCACATTTTGAAGCTGGATAAATACTGCCATAAGATTTTTTCCAAGTTCACTGGGCCCGCGTAAGACTTCGGCCCAAGCCCCTTGAGAAGAAGCCTGTGCCCAGCCTAGGACGTACACAGGCTGGGATGACGATGATGATGAATTTCACGGAGGAATTTGACCAGCATCCCTGTCAGACTGTCGGTCTCACCTTGTTCTTATTGCCTGGCACGCGCAGCAGCCCCTCGTGCGCGGCGCGCGCAGACAGCGCGGCGGCGAGCGCGCGCAGCACGCCGGGCACGGAGCTCCACGTCTCCTCCCACAGCAGCATGTCCTTGCGCAGGAGTGTCTCCAGGGACACGCCGAACACTGAACCCTCTGGAAAACGAACGGTTACTTGAGTCATCCAGGTATTACTTTGGGGAGTTATGCTATCAAAACAACCGAAGAGCTAGATAAAACGATTGTAGCCTTTTAGTTTGTTGACCGGTTTGTATTTAGTAGAGACAGTGGAGTCCAAGTCGTACTCAAGAAATCTTTGGTATATAGGTATCTACTACCTAAAAATCGTAAAAACGTAATCCTTTTTACGTTGTTGTTTGATTGCGCGTTGTGATGGTCTGCTTCAAAATCAAGCTTGATTCAATTAAAATACATATATCACTTAGAGATTTTTGAGGAGGTTTGTTTATTTAAACCCGTCCTCGATAAAGCTGGGTCAGTTTTTTAAAAGAAAATATCTAGTGGTCAAAAAGACGACACAGCGATTGTAACAAATCCACCCGCTGTCCAAGAATCTATTCCAAAAGTGATATTTGACGAATCACCCCCAAAAATTTCGTAATGTCCTGTTTTACTCACCTTCTTTCCTCTTCTTCTTCGGCGGCTTCCTCTTCTGGAAGGGCAGCGAGTATTTGTCGAAGAGTGCAGTTAGTTCCAGCCACAGCAGCGGCGGCAGGCGCTTGTGTTGCGGCTCGCTCAAGCTCTCCACGTCCACGGAGCTGCCGTCTTCTGGCCACTCCTGGAAACAGGATTATAATGAGCACTGCCGTGGCAATCAATATACCACCTGTCCTGTATAAGCCTAGCTCAGGGCTTTGCTTATGTGAAGTATTAGAACTGGCAGTTGGATTGGAATTTAGGGTTTTTATTAAATTCTATGGCAATTCCTCAAAACTACATATTGGTCTACATTTATAGCGTATGAAGGACACCCGTGCAAAATTTCATGTCTCTTAGCATAGCGTAGGTATAACTTGGTTGGCGTATACAACTTGGTGTCGTTACTCCAATGGTACATTGTATACTCTTCCAGAACACGAATATCAGAGAGCTTTCCGTTACCTATGGCTGCTGACAAAATGCAAATCGAATTGATGTAGTGCAGAACTTTAGGTAATAACCAAGCTTCTTGCGGCGCAGTCTTTTGGCAAAGATAGTCTTTCCAAAAGCGCTCGTGGACTCAAAAAAAGACGTGCAAAAGGATTCTTTGCGGCCTATTTGCAAGACTTAATTTGTTAGTGTCAGCTAGCATAAGTGTCTGGGCTCACCTCCTCGTGGTCCATCATTTGTCGGTCCAGGTTGAACTTGTGCTCGAAGCTGAGAGGCTGTTGCACGGACGCCGCGCTTTTAGCCCGCGACACTGTCGTGTGCTTGCTGGAAATAGATGTTTTATTTAAGTATACATTTGGACTTTGAAAATGACAAATAAAAAAGTAGTTTTTCAGTCTATGAGAATCTTCTTAATATACCTACGTTCCCTAATCACCCGAAGTCGGTTAGATTGATGTGAAAAATGCTTTCTTTCTTTGAAAGAGTATAATAAACCTTGGTCCCACAGTCACTGCGTGATTTATTTTCCAATTTACTTATCAATTGATTTAGTTTCGAACAAAGTGAAATATTGTAACCGAGTGCATCTTATTTATTTCGTCCAATAGCAAATTCAGTAGCAAATCTCTCCTCTCTTTTGATTATATCACTTATTCTAGGCCTTAGGATATTTAAAAAACTTACACGAAAGGGTCGTTGTCCTTCAATATTGATCCATTTATTCGCTCCTTGCCTATTCTGGGGCCCTGGACTGTCCCGTATCTTTGGTAGCCGAGTAGTTCGATACCCTCTGCAAAGAACACAACAAGAATTAAGTAAAGATAGCTTATTTCCACAAGGAAAGCACAGAAGTACAGAAGACGTACTTACAACTAAATATTTCTAGGGGATGTTTTTGGGGGAAGACTTATCTTAAGAGGTCGTTTCAAACACTATGATGATATTTTACATCCAATGGCATCTTATTCGGTAGGTATCCCTCACAAAACACAGTTCTATCCCTTTGGGGAAAATGATGAAAAATTATAGCAGCAGCGCTTTCTATTGTCAACTACGAACTTCCAACCCCAGCAGTACGGTGTAGAAGGGAAGGAAAAAGAGGGTACAATTTGAGAAAATCTCTTTCCAGGCGTATGTTATGTCCGGGGACCGAACTCTGAAAGAAGAGTGACGGAAGTTGTAGGTACATATGCGTCCGGTTTGAGAAACTTCGATGGCAAGCTTCTATATTTGCTCACTTGATGGCGCTAGGCTATTCATGTACGTACCGGTATTTGTGGCAATATCAGCCCAGTGTAGGTCGTTGGGTTTGAACAACTCGTGCATTGGGCGCGGCGGCGAGTGCGCGTGCGGCGGCGAGAGTCGCGCACGGCGCGGGGCCGCCGGGGCCGACGGCGTGCGTGCCAGCGGGGAGTGCGTGCCCGGCGGGGGGAAGCTGTCGCTGGAAAGAGGGGTGCGACAATTAGGGGCTGTTTCACCATCCATTGATTAGCGTTAACCGACGGTTAAATCAGATGCCGTCTCCGTCTATTCGATCAAAACAAATAGAGAAGGCATCACACCTAACCGCCCGTTAACACTAATCAATGGATGGTGAAACAGCCCCTTAGTATACCATACTAGTGCTTACCCGCGGCTTCGCACGTAAATCATTAGATACAGCACTTTAATTAAATTTGGGGATTTTACAAAATTTCCGTGGGAATTAGGTACATCGTGCATGGTCTTTGCCGCCGTTTGATTCTAGGCAAATCGCACTTGAGTCAAACAGCGTTAAAACCCGATTCGGTCATACCTGCACAAAAGTCATGGTGCTGTGCCTTTAAACAAGTACAGTGTATCGCATGGTCTTTGTTGACGTTGCATTATAAACAACAGTGCCTCGTACACTTGAAGTCAACTCGAACCCATTGGTCATGCATTGCCCAACCCTGTCTGTCCTGCCCCCGCAACAACTACTTATCTTTCCCAGCCCCAGCAGCAGTATGAACCAGTTGAATACGTATTGCCTAGTCTTTGACACCACGTTGTCCATTAGTAACCATTGGTGGATCACCTAGTTAACTACTCGACCGAAAGTTTGAGTTGAGTTGATGCCGCAGTGTTGTGGAGTTGATAAGTTTAGTGTGCGATGACTTACCCCCTGTTACACCGCACCCATTGATTAATTTTATGTGACAGATATCTGTGATGCCGTCTGTTTGTTTTGTTCTAATAGACAGAGACGGCATCACATCAGTTAAATAAAATTTATCAATGAGTGGTGCAGCAGGCCCTTAGAGCTTTTTTGGATACTCACACGAAATCTGGAGGGGTGTGGGTGTCGGCCCACTCGGCGGGGGGGCTGCCGGAGCCCCCACTCGGCATGGAGTCCAGCGAGTCGGGGGTCGCGCTGCGCGAGCGCGGCTCGCTGCCACTCGAATTCTGGAACAACAAAACAACAGTGAAGGTAATGGAGATTTGTACTGCTTTTGTCCTTTTTTTTATATCAGCAGAAGCTTATTAAAACAGATGAGATTAGAATGTAGTATTTTTTTTTAAGTAAATAGGTACCGACTTTTATTAGCAAAGAGCAATATAGAAAACAGTAAGTCACAATTAAATTGAGGAAATTATTAATGATTAATTAATTAACGAGGAAATGCAGCCAGCCCAGCCCAGCCTCCTGAAGCCTAGCCCTACCCTGCCCAGTAGCAGCGTAGCAATCTATTTCATCATCTTCATCATCATCATCCCAGCCTATATACGTCCCACTGCAGGGCACAGGCCTCTTCTCAGAATGAGAGGGCTTGGGCGTAGTTCCCACGCGGACCCCGTGCGTATTGGGAACTTCACACACACCGTTGAATTGCTTCGCAGGTTTGTGCAGAAACCTGCAAATGAGGAAACCCTCATGATGTTTTCCTTCACCGTAAAACTCGTGGTAAATTTCAAATGTAATTCCGCACATGAATTTCGAAAAACTCAGAGGTGCGAGCCGGGGTTTGAACCCACGATCCTCTGTTCGAGCGCACATATTTTGAAAAACTCGGAGGCAATGGCTTTGAACCGACGATCCTCTGTTTGAGGGGCCTTAGGTCAAACCACTATAGGTAGTCATTCACGATGACGCGTGCAGTGGTTCTTAATACAATGTCATTAATGTCTAATTTTGACAAAATCACGCGTCTTCGTGGATGGCACTGTAGGTTTTCACGGTTTACCAAGATACTCTAAGCTGATCTATAGATTATTATAGAGGAAGACCAAGATTGACATATTTTGCCCAGATGAAGGAGAAATTGGATGTCGGGGCTATCGTTAGAGAAAATCAAACAGCTGGCCGAAGACCGCCCAAAGTGACGGTTAATCCACCGACAAGAGCGTAGCTCTTAAATATAAGAAGAAGGATTAATATTAACGGCGAAAAACTTTTATTTATTATGTGAAAATGCAAGTTAAATACCAACTATTACTAACAACTCGATCCTCTTCATAAGAACAGCTGCTACATGGAAACACTCCCACTTAGAAAGTGACTGCTGCTGTCACCCAAGCCACACAGTCTTAATGGCTCTCATGCAACGTGCTGATTGTTTGCGGTGAAACTCTGATATATGCCTCATTGTCGCCACCATAGTTATGTAATTATTTGGTTAACTTAATAGCTAGAAAGTTTTTCTCGTGATTTAATGTGGGTGCCTGCCTGTGTGACTTTAAAGTCTGCCACTGCGATTGAGGCAGGGAATACTTAGTACTAGGTATCATCAGCCAAATAAGTGGTAATTCAATTTTTAAACAAGTTCCTATCAAATGAATATGTCGCTAAAGTCGAACTATTGGCATTATTGTTTTATGACATGCAAACGATTATCAACTTAGGGTGGTGGACCACATATTTGGCGGATGGTACCTAGCAGGCGTGAAACATTTTTTGTTAAGCAACCCGAAGAATGAGCATTACTATATTTATCATAATTATTGAAATTCTTATTGTTAATAATTTACTGCAATAGCCAAATGAAATCCTGGCTTTAAAATAACTACTTTACCTACTTACTTAATTGTTCGATTTTGAATTTCTTTGCGAACTGCTTTCCGCTGGCTTATCGTCAGATTGTATTTTTGATCGGGAATGTTTTTATCACAAAAAAATAAAAACAATAGCGCAGAAATCGATTTTTCGTGAGAAAAAGTATTAGCTTTATGTTCACCAATTCATGGCTTGTTAACCAATCTTCAGGATTTTGCTCCGTTTTGTAATCATATCTGACGGCATCATCATCATCATCATCCCAGCCTGTAACGTCTCACTGCTGGGCACAGACCTCCTCTCAGAATGAGAGGGCTTGGGCCGCAGTTCCCACGCGGGCGCGGGCGCGGGACTTCATACTTAAATGGTAAAAAGTAAGCAGTTTATCCGCTATTTAACCACGGTCACGGACGTATAAGGTGTTTATATTTATTGGTATCTTCCGTCGTGGTTAGACGCTAAATAAGGGCAATATAAAGTCTACAAGTTTACTAAATGATGGGCGCAATGAGGCTGGCAGTTTAGCGAATAAGTAGTTGAATATGAAATGAATGTCGGTAAACCGCGACAAGAAATGAAGCACAATGACCCTTTGAAAGAAAAAAGGAAAGAAATGGTTTATTAACGGCCCCAACAGACGACCACCAAACATAATAAAAATGAAAATGAAAATGAAAAGATTTAATAAAAACAATAAAATACCCACAACATAATACACCATAATGGTGTGGTGACACCAGTAGTCACCGAAAAAGGGTTTCAACTCAGCATTGTGTTTGCTACACAGTGCGTGATTTTCTGTCTATTTTTCTTAAGACGTTCCATCTTTAAAATGTATTTTTCTCAAATGGTCTTGTTTTCGAAATTCACCAATTCTCCAAAAGTTTCACATGTAGCATTTCGCTAGCGATACTTTTAAAGAACGGACATTTTGCGAAAGGAACATTTTAAAGAAAGGGTTGTTTAGCATAAATACCATTTTGCTCTCTAACAGTAACGTATAGACAAATTGACATTCCTAATTAGAAAATTACATAAATTCCTTTAGTTCTTGTACAATCACCTACATTAAAATCTGCCACAGCGGAGCGTGCAAAAATATCTGACACGTCCTACTGGCCATAGTAGGTAGAGTCGTATCAGATATTAAGGCACGCTTTTTGTTGTGTCAGATATTGGTGTTGGTAACTGTACACCAGGTACTACATACATGGAAGGAGCTTTCTCAAGTTACGTTCATCTACGCTTGTTTCCAATAAAGATGGACCAAGTAGACCCTGTATAAGCGCGATAAAAAGGTACCTAAGTGTTTCAAGTTTTTATAGACGCGGTAAATAGTAAATACCGCAGTTTACGGAAGACGACCGATTAAAATATGCCGATGCCATCCGGCGCAAAACTGGCTGCGAATGTCTGTCAGTAGGAGCAAGGAACCAGTTCCAGGCTCGCAGTATGGGTGGCGCCACTGTGCAACGATTATAAAGGAGTTGGTATGCAAACTAGTTAGTTAGTTCTTAATTTGACCACTTGAATTATATTATGTTCGTAATCAGCAGGGCTACTACGAAACACGAAACTCAAAGTTCGTGTCGTGCGGTCCTTCTCGCTCTCGTATTAAATAGTATAAGTGTCAGAGGGACCGCACGACACGAACTCCGAGTTTCGTAGTAGCCCTGCTATTCCGTGTGACTCGTGGCACAAGTGGCGTCACTGTGCTAAGATTATAATAAAGATGTTGGTATGCAAACTGGTTAGTTCTTTTTGATCACTTGAATGCTTTTAGGGGTGAGTTCCAAGTTACTCGTTCCAGTATAAGTGGCGCCACTGTGCAACTATTATCTATTATAAACGAGTTGATTATGCAAACTTATTTAGTTCCTAAATTTACCACTTGAATGAGAGTTTCTGTGAAAGGCTAGTCAGCGCTGGTATCGTAAGACCCGTTTGGAAACTTTGACATTTGCGTCCCGTTTATGTTTGGTAAAATAATGAGCCAATGACGTTTGCGATAGTAAATAAATGAGCCAATGACAAGCAAGACATAACCACAGAATATATAATAGTACTGACGTACAGAATGGCCACTCTCCGCCCGCATCGAGTTACCCCACCCCTCAAGCGCAGATTGCAGGAAAACTAAGGAAAGCAGTCGGGCGCGCAACGCGATGTATGTCGGTCGCACCGTCGCACGGCAGTAAGTTCGGGAGCAATAATTTGCGAACGAAATGGTGATATACTGTGCATTGTATAGGTGTTTGCCAACAGCCAAAGATAAGAAAAGGAGTTTTTTTCGATTTCCTAATGTAAATAATAATGCTTTCTAAAAGTATCGCGATTAATACATGAAATAACTAATTATTTAGGTACCGAATAATTCGTTCAAGTTTGTAGTCATATTAATGCTTAAATACATAGACAGACACATTTTAAGTAGGTTTAAATAAAAATATATGATTAACGATTACATTTATTTACACATCTAAGCCATACCTACATACCCTATAGTACTAGGGTTTTGCGATAGTCAGCCCTGTGTGTCTTACGCACACATTGACGCGTGTACAGACGTCGTCGTGCCTATGTAGATGCAAGAACGCGTATTTTGTATGGCGTGGCCGCCCTGTGACATAACGTCAAACGGGCCTCTCGATAGTAACGCCATCTAGCGATATTTCAACTATCAAGAAACCCTAATTATGTTAGCAAGGGCGAGTGAAACCGCTGCTTCGTCCCAAGGTACCTACTTTAACAATGAAGAGAACCGTCGCAAAGTTTCGTTTGGGCTGCGCGTTGATTAGACAGCCAGCAGTGGCGTGTCGTCGTAACAATTCGATTTTTGGCACTGATTTGAACCGACCCACTTCAGTCCTTATTCCGTACCGCGCTATACCGCTACACCAATTCAAAGTACCGACACGTGGCTTGTTTGTTTCTTATTTAGCCACTTTTCATCTAACATCAACTTTTTTTTTTTTCGGCACTCCATCGGAACTAACCGCTACCCAGACAAGAGATATCGTTACTAAGCAATCAAATTAAGGGTTTTGGAATCTAATTTTTTTACATGAGTCAGTGGTGATAGTGTGGCGAAGCTAGTGTGCTCTAACTGCGAATAGTTATATCTGAATACATCCTAACTCACGCTTCTCTCACCCTTCGAGATGCCTAACAAAAATGTTTATTCCACGCCACTGCGAGACAGTCACAACATCCATTATGAAATCGATTGCAAATGCCGTTTGCTTCCACCGCGTCACTCGCTTACCGCGGTATCATGTCAAACAACTTGAAGCACTCTTTATAATAAACATTGAAAAATAAACTTTAATAATTTAAATTACCTACTAATAATCATAATAATTTCGAACGTAATTTAGCAACAATAATAATTGATCGCGCATGCTATAAAGCATTAAGCCTTCGAATAGAACAAAATAGAAATCACTAACGATTTGAGTTTCCTGTGCGTTCGCTGGCATCGCATTCGGCAAAGCAATTATTATGAATGAAGCTATCAGTAGCGTGGCCCCGCAATAACTCGATTCCCGCTGGGCTGCCTAATTTTTAGGGTTCCATACCCAAAGGGTAAAAACGGGACCCTATTACTAAGACTCCACTGTCCGTCTATATGAAATGTCACTATGACATTAGTAGCACAAAGGTTCCACCCTGGGTAGTGATTTAATTTCCTTGACTGTACCTACTATCTTAGTCTTAGTCTTAGTAGGTACCTGCCTAATTGGATTCCATTGCATCGTATCGGCCATCGTTCCAATTTCCTTCATACTACCAGTCCTATCGTTAACTGTATCCTGGGTTAAACTGTTATTTAATCGATCCATTTGCTTTCTTAATTACGAGTAAAAGTTTAAGTAAGTGTACTATCAGTCAAGTTCATCATCACCGTCATCATATACAGGGTGGAAAGTTGAGATGGGGCAGCAAGGGCAGCTACTAGATCCCTTGCTGCTACGCAAAAATGCTCTTAGGAGACCTTAACTAACTTATTGAGTGATGACAATCGACATTCACAGATTTTTGATAAAATGTACAGTCAGCGAGAAAGTCGATAGATTTGACTTTTTTTTTTAATGCCAATCGATCCCATTTCTATCAAGGATTAAAACACTCTTTGAGACCAACTAAGGCACCCCCAACTAAGTAACCCACAAATCAAAG
Organism: Choristoneura fumiferana; assembly: GCF_025370935.1. Lineage (NCBI taxonomy): Eukaryota > Metazoa > Arthropoda > Insecta > Lepidoptera > Tortricidae > Choristoneura > Choristoneura fumiferana. Next base: position 3,031,756 of record NC_133489.1, read on the forward strand.
AAAACCTTTTCCATAAAGTTCGTAGGGTACTATTTGCAAAGTGAAACTTTCGCATGTTGTTTTTTACGAATATGAATCCTTTATGCTTAAAGAAAATTAAACAGTATGTTGACAACATTTTAAAAACTTGCTGCCCCATCTCAACTTTCCACCCTGTATAAGCCTTCCCCATCAGAATGCTTAGTAAAAATTATCGACATTTATGGCACCTTACGGCACTAGACTGGCTGTTTAGAACAAAACGCGCGGCGCATCAATCATCAATATGACTTTGACACAACCCCTGTCGCGGACGTCAACAAACTATAGTGAAAGGTTCACAAAACCGCGCTGTGAACTAATTTTGCGCCGTTTTGATGATAAGAAACATGCAGGCAGTCGAGTACATAGATTTCAATGGTAAAAATAATTAGGTATATCACAATGCGGTGTTATTTATTTTTAAATAATTGTTGCCCTATCAATATCCTGCTATCTCTCGGGATATGCAATTATCCGGGAAAAAGCTGTCCTACGTCCTCCTCCAAATCAATCAATCAATCAATTTATTTGTAAAATTTCGTCAGTTTGTATTTTTGCTATTTGCTATAACATAAACGTTTATTTCAGGCTCTAGTTACATTATTGTGTTTTCTGTACTGCATACTGTGTTGGTGTGCAATAAAGAGTTATTATATTGTATTGTATTGTATTATTATTCTTATAAAATCTATGTTAGTTATTTTATTTAAATAGAGTTACAAATATTTCGGTTGATATTCAACAAACATAAAATGGGTTTGAGGATGATTTGATTATTTAATTTATTTAATTATTTTCTAACATACCTACCTATAGCAATCATGACCCCACTAACTTACATCTGGTAATAATATAGCCACTAAATAATAATATAGTACAAGTTTTTTAAACAAAATTAAGGAAAAAGATGATATCAATCAATAGATTATTGTTTATCTTATCTTAGAAATCAACACAATTTTTAAGTGATTAAGAATTTAAAGAACATACACTCAGAGTAATTTTATCTTTCCGGTAAATTAAACTGGGTTGCTGCAATACATTAATGATTAATCATAACAATCGTTAATATGTATCTTTAGATCATCATCATCGTATATCAGCCATATACGTCCACTGTTGGATATAGGCCTCCTATATACTCCCAGTTGCTTCGGTTGTAAGCGGCCTGAATCCACCCTGAACCCAGGCTTTAACCAGATCATCCGTCTATCTCGTTGGTGGACGTCCGTTACAAAAATTTCAAGCAAGTTTTCATTCAGTAAGCTTCCTGTGAGAATTTATCATAAATGTATTATGTATGGGATATTAATAAGACAGGCAGCAATTTTGAACTAAGTAGAGACAAATGCACCAAATTAGTTACCTATCTAGTTAGCTTTTAATGCTCGCGAGACCTGTTGTACCATTGTTTAACTTACTATAGTTTCCGAGAACTTGCCATAAAACTTAGACTACTTTTGATCCGAAAAGTGAAAAATTCCGTGGAACGGAGACGTCCACAGGCTTCAAAATCTTAAGATAGGTAAGTAATTTAGACGATAATTTGTTACATTTCTGATTTAAAATTAAAATAATTACCATGGCCTCAATGTAAGTTTTCACCGCAGCGAACCCCTTGCAATTCACCATTTTCTCGCAAAGTTTCAATCTCACTGTATTGCACATCATCGTGGTAGAACTGCACAAAGAACACAACACAACAACACACCCGAACGACTGACTGCAGTCTGTAATCGACTGAACTTCACCGGACGCAAACTAATTAACGTTCTGGCGAAAATATAGAACATCCGTTTAATTAAATTCAACATTGGCAACGTACAAATACACGTAATTTTTTTCTAAAGCTTTAAACCCAAAGGCGTCCGTATCCCGACTGACGTTCCACCTGGTACGTTACTTTCGACAGAGTCCCATAGAACTAATAGTTATTTTATCTAACGACCGGTCCTATTTATCAGTGGCCTTAATTTTAGTCCCTTCTTACACAGAACATTAATCTGCCTTATCAGGAAACTGTTTTAAGTAATATCTATTATCAATTTACACTAAACAGTGTCTCCTCAATTAGCATCGTGATCAATTAGCCAATTGATTCGATTTCGCAATGGATGGTTAGCTAAGTACCTAGACGCACTGTGGGAGCATTAAAACTAAATAAATCAATATTTTAATACTAAAACAGTTTAATAGTAAACAATCTCGTTAAAATATAATTTTCACAGCTTTCAACTTGACAATGTGTTGTTGACATAGGTATAGGTACTAGAAGATAACTAACAAAATAATAATATAAGCAGAATTAAATATTGTAGGTAATTTTCGGAATTAGGTATACCTACTTAACACCGATAGCACCGATTTGTGCTATTTGAATAAAAATAATACCATTGGAAACTTACTTAGGATTACGCCAAATGAAAAGGAAGGTTCAATAAACAACAAAGTCGTCAACATAAATTCCCTAAAAGACTGCGAAAGAAATCACGGAATTCCGAGGAGCGCTGCCAAATCCAAATAAACATGGCCAAAAGCTCAAAGGGAAAAGTTTAAGAATACCAAAGTCGACGATACCTAAGATTTAAATTTATCTTAACATCGCCTTTTTATTTTCGTTAACCTTAAGGGAAGTACTTTTAGACCAATACAGACCAAATTAAATAAAGTCAGCAGGCATCCAACTGGTGTTGTTCAAAAGATAATCGACGATTCACTTTAATCAATTTCAGTTTTAGTTTGTTTGTTTCTTACTCTTTCACGCTTAAAGTGCTCAACCGATCGTGATGAAATATAGAATGGAGATAGTTTGAGATCCTGAGGTTACGACGACATGGGTTAAAATCCCATAAAATTATACAGTTCCCACGTTCCCGCAATATTGACGGGGAAATGGTTATCAACCTTCAATATTTTAATTTAACATGAAAAAGAAACACCGACGCGTGTTCTTCTATTGAGTAGTTACCTCTACCTATGTTATGTATACCTTATAATTTATTTATATTTCTCGAGTGAAGAACCCGTGAAGACTCACAGTAGAGAAAACTTAGACCACCTATGAGATGGAAGCAGACATATGCAGGCAGCCAAAGCCAAATCCAAAGGATTCAGTTGGCAATGGAACGTCAGGCGTGTAGAAATAGAGAGGAGCTCTATGTCTGAAGACTTTAATTAAGGGCTGCTATGATCATGATGCTTGTTCACAAAGTGCATTCACCCTTAACGTTACACGCAATCTGTCATCAACAGACGATTCACGAAGTTACAGAAGCCTGAAGGAAACGAACATCCAGTATTACATATTGGTTAGTGCAATCCAGCGTAACTCCAAAACAGTGTAATTTTGCACCAACACTCATCATTCAAGCGGAACGTATTGTGTAAGGATTAAAGAGGACTCAGGTGATGAATTACGTAGTAACCCGAATGAAACGTGAAACCATTCAAGGATGTCTGTCTGTACACGTTTACATTGTATGTACTAGTATAGTCCCTTGAGCGAGCATTATGATACTGTAAGACGTGAATGAAATGGAAATAAGAAGGTTGAAAAGAAGTATTTTATATAGGACTTGAGATTTGAAAAGTCCCGTTTAGATTAAAAATTAAAACATCATTTTGGATACATGCTTTTTGCTGACTGTAGGTACTTATATTGTCATCCAACCTACTGACATATTATGTATCTTAACAAATTTCAAGTTAATCCGACTACTAGATATGGACAAAATACGACTCATTTAGCGAATTGATGAAATACAGTTATAGTTAGGTAACCGTAACCCTAGACATCGGTAACAGGTGAAACTACATATTACTTTTTTACATATAACTGACTGTGATTGACCCCTATCTCCCCTGATGTTAAGTGCAGATGAGGCCAAAGGTGTATCTCACTGGTTCAGTAACAGCCTATTCACTCTAGCCTTGAAGAGCCCCAGATTGTATTTATACGAAAACAGAAACGACGGGAGCGAATTCAATTCCTTAGCAGTTCGCATTATGAAAGATGAAGCAAACCGCTGATACTTATTATATGTAAATAATAGAAGTAAGAGCATTGATCTGCGTAATCTCGCCAACTATTACTTGAACCAATAGGTTTCCAATAGTGGCCATCAGTTTGTAAAACTTACTCTGTTAAACTGTACCTAAATAATTAATAAAAAAAAACTCAATATAAAGCTTGTAATATTCAGATATTACATCACAGTTAACAATGCTATTATTATTCAATGCCTTAGTAGGTCCATTAACAAAACAATATATTTTAGTTATCTACCGTTGAAGTCAACATTTAACATAATTTTATCGAATTCTTTCGAACCAGTTGCTAGTTTATCCGTTTCGAAATGGAGGGAAATATTTTTAACTATTTTATAAGTGATGGTGATCCCGTCATGCATTATTAGGCATTAATGCAGTAGATAGCACCTAACGAGCTCAGATTTATTTCTAACGGTGAATTCGTAAACGACAATCGGTAACAAAATGCATATTCCCGTCAATAACTATCATTTATTTTAAACCCAAGCGTGAAATATCCGTTAAAATTAATAGCAGAGAACTTGAATTTCAAGTTACTTAATCGATTTCGTTTAGTGTGAATTAGTGCTATAGATCAGGGCTGACAACATTCACGATTCGTAACTGTATTCGTCGTATTCAACCTACAAATACTCGTTATGCTGGCTGCATTGGTAGCCAATATGCAAGATGCGAGGAAGAAAGAAAAAATAACACTACCTATGCCTGGCTTGAATAAATCGAGTTCGATTTTCAAGATGGCTGAATGACAGGCGTGAGTCAAGCTTGTCCGTCACTTGTTTTTTGTGAAAGAAAGTTCGGGAACCGGCTCTCGACACCACGAGGTCTGCTCCGATTCCTCGCAGGGCATTACTAAGTAATTTATAATAAGTTTTTGACCTTGGCAGCGTGTGTAACCGGTCTCCATTGCGCTGTGATAGGTAATTACTTTTTATAGTTTTTATACGCCGCGCCGTCCGTCAAACATAATCTTCGGAGTGACGGGCGCGGTCACTAACTTTGGAAAAGATTTTGAACTGGCTGCTTTGATTCCGGCTGTCGACCAAATATGAATATGAACACATCAAGTGTCAATGTTTAAAAGGTTAGCTATGAGAAAGTGGTAATAAGTGAGAGGTGTAAAATATTAGACATACACTTATACCTATTGTAAAAAAATATGCCTCGTTACGTTAAAACATCTTTCTCAGCGTCGATATTTCGTAACCCGCAGCTTTTGACCTTTGCACTTGTATGTGCTTAAGCAGCCAGCAAAAAGCAAATACAATTGGTTTAGATTAGAATAATATACAAGTAAATATAAATACCAATCAAAATCCTAATGATTCAAACTAACCACGATGATTGAGTTCTACATTAACCTACAGATTAAAAGGAATTTGGGTTATCCTGTTTTTATCTTACAAAAGAGAGCAATTAGAGCAATTTATAATTTGAAGACGCGTGTATCTTTAAGATCTTTTTTTAAGGAAACAGGTATCCTAACCCTGCCGTCGCTTTATGTTTTTGAAATAATCATATATGTGATTTTCCCACTAACTTCGATAAGCCAAAGGCTACTAGAAACACAGGGAAGCTTAAAGTGCCATCTTATAGACTGGCTAAAACCAAAAAGTCGTTTCTGGGAAATTATGCATACGTTTTCATTACAAATTCCAAAAAATATTACAAATGAAACCCATACAAAATTCAGATCTATTGTCATAAGGCGTATTATAAAGTTAATGATTATTATCATGGACGGGATATTTGGAAAATAACCCTCCTTCAGGCAGTCGGGTAAAAAATCCGATCCGCATTAGCGATCCCTTCAAATAGCGAACCTACTGTAAAAATAAAGTTGTGTTAAATACTTGTGATGTATAGATATCATTTAATAATATTGTATTCTGTTTAAAAAAATATACCTCGTTGAGTTTCTTGCCGGATTCTTCTCAACAGAGGTTTTTCCGAACCGGTGGTAGATTTTTTTTGACATTCATAAGTGCTTGTTTTAGCCTAAATTGAATAAAGATATTTTGACTTTGACTTTGACTTTGATATGAGATTTGTCATTTTATGCCTATTTGAACCACAATAAAACACAACTTAAAGTTGGACAGAAATAAAATTAATAGCATTACCCCGAAGTTTTAGTGCCTACATACATTGCTGCGGCCGTGGTCACGAGTAGACTCTACTTGACTAAACATCGAGAAACGTGTCGAGGTGATCTTGTAGTCGTGGTAGCCTAGTGGTTTGACCTATGGCCTCTCAAGAAGGGGGTCGTCGGTTCGAGCCCCAGCTTGCACCTTTGAGTTTTTTTTTTTGGAGTTTCTGTGCAAAATTACAATTGATCAATCTGTAAAGGTAATCGTGTGAAAACCTGAACAGTTGCTAAGAAACTTAATGGTTTGTGTGAAGTTAATGGGGGTTACTATGGAATTCGAAAATCGGAGTTCGTATCGTACCTTATCACTCTCGTCGATAATAAGATTTTTCCCAGAGATAAAACCAAGCTAGATCGATTTGTCATCCCGAAAACCCCCACATAGCAAATTGCATCGAGATCTTTGGAGCCGTTTCCGAGATACTATACAAGAATTGATTGATAAGGGTCACTGGGACGGCAAGATAAGAAGTTCGAATTATGCACTTCTAGAGCCCGATCTTGCATTAGGTCTGTGTGAAACTACAACCCGATCCTTCTCATTCTGAGAGGGGCCTATACTGCAGTGAGACGTTATAGACCGAGATGATCATCGTAATCAACTCCCAGATCAACTATTAAAGATGGGTGAAAATTCTGAAAATCTAAAACAAATAAGAAACAAAACTAACCTCCAAATCCCTGAAGACATCTCTTATATCGGGTTTTCTTGCGCGTGAGGCCGCGCGTCGCCTTCTGACCGTCCTGTTCAGCCTCCTAACCCGTCTCCTGACTGCTGCGGCCTGTTCCCGGGGCAGGGGCCTCACGGCCTCACCCAGCTGGGCCTCTGTGACCTCGAGACCGGCCTGGAATGGCGCCGCGAGAGACCCCAGGCCGGCGGCTTGCAGCCATTCCGTCTCTAGCTCTCCCTCTGTTGACAAAAGAGATGTAGGGTTAATTTAAGGGTACACGGAAATCGTTACGTCAAAACAAAGCTAAAAGTAATAACCCCTCTTTTTGCGTCGGGGGCTAAAAAAAGGTTCCATGATGGCTCATGAATTACGTAAAATCATTGACCGTACTACCTCTACGTTAGAGTTGTTTTTTCTGTAAGGAAGGAATTCTGGAAGCCACCTCCTTGATCCCCCGGTCTTCACTTGAGGAAATAAAAAATAAATAATTTGAACTTTACTTGATTGACGTTCGGTTCAATTTGTAAAAACAGAAATTTTACGTCGGGTGTCAGGTAGATACGAGAGTGCAGTACGCAAAATACGAGATTGAAGTTTCGACTAGTGGACACAGTCAACCTACGCATACCTAATATCGCTGTCATACACGCCACTCCAATTAAATAGAAATGCCACACAGAATCATAATACCTACTTTTCCTAATCAACAAATATAATCATATTATCATCCATACTAATATTATAAATGCGAAAATGTGTATTTGTGTGTTTGTATGTTTGTCCGTCTTTCACGTCGAAGCGGAGCGACGGATCGACGTGATTTTTGGCATAGAGATAGTTTATGGACGAGAGAGTGACCCACTTTTAATCCCGGAAAAATGCGTAGTTCCCGAGGGAACAGTGCGCGATAAGCGAATTCCACGCGGGCGAAGCCGCGGGCAAAAGCTAGTTATATAGAAATGCCATACAGAATCATAATACCTACTTTTCCTAACCAACCAACCAAAATATTATCATGTTATCATAAACTGATGCTTTTTTCAAAGGTTGTAGTGCAGATTTTTTACAGCCTTATTTTTAAAATCCAGTTGCTACAAAGTCCACGTATCCACGGAACAGAAGCTAACAACAAAAAAACGCAATAATCGTTTCGTCCTTCGTTAGTACTTTGATTTGCAGAACCATCAACCTTTTTTGCTCAACAATCTTCCGTTGTTTTTTACGTATTGAAATGTCTTTGTTATAATACCTATTAGCATTCTGTTTAGTCGGCGAAAAAATTGCTGTTTTTTTGTGTTCAATTTATTGTTTTTGTAGATGTTCAATTTTGAGGCTAAGGTTTGAAATAATATTAAGTACTTGTAACGTGGGTTTGCTTGATTTAAACGTAACAAAACATTTTGAAAAAGAAGCAAGTCTGCAACCGTGACTAAGTCAGCTTAATTTAGTCATGTTCTTGTTGCTAACGGTATTTATTCGTCATTAGGGAGCAACAACCGCCATTACAAGATCGATATAATCCAAATAATGCAAGATAACCGCAGTAACGAATGAGTAACGATCACCTTCACCGTAACGGTGCTCTGATCAGTTTGGGTTTGATTAGGACACTCCCACATATTGTGCTGGCAGCAAATAATACCTATCACCGATCACCTTTGAGACCTTCACATATAACAAGACAGGCTGGTTTCAGAAAAAAAGAATTGACAACATTAAACGAAAACTAAATATTTAAAGGCCTTTAGGTTGAAGATGCTGACAGCGTTCCTGCTCTGAAGAGCTAAGCTAATTCTTTGTCCGAGAAAGCTGTCAGCTCTTCGGTCCTCTGTGACGTCTAGTTACCTCTTTAAACGCTTCAAAGCGCAGGATCCCTTAGTATTCAAGAATTTGTGATACGCAGACCTAGCCAATAAACAAAAATCAACTAGCTATTCATAGATGTTAAAAGCAATCTTAATATTCTTAAACCTCTTATTGAATTTTTTTCTCTTAAATCTGTACTGCGCCCTAATCCTTTAGCAGGATGCCTCTAGGAATATATATAAGGCTGAAATAATGCCTTGTATTGTAAAAGGAGAAAAATAAAGAGCAATAACAATAAATAACTTTCTTTCACTGCATAAATCATGCACCCAATCATAACCCATAAATCAAATACGATACAAGTGTTTTGACTGATTACATTTTGTAGGTAGTTTAACAAAATTTATGTTTGTGTTGTCTTATTCTAGATTCTCATCCGAGTACCGCACGCTGAAGCTACCGAACAACGGCTGACCGATAGTGTCTTTTGCGTTTCCAACCTCGACATTGGCGGAATCATCGATAGTATCGATGGAGATATCATCATCATCATCATGTCAGCCGAAAGACGTCCACTGCTGGACATAGGCCTCCCCCAAGGCTCTCCACTCAGACCGGTCTTGTGCTTTCCGCATCCACCGCGATCCCGCGATCTTAACCAAGTCGTCGCTCCATTTTGTTGGAGGCCTACCGACAGCTCGTCTCCCGGTCCACGGACGCCATTCGAGAACCTTCTGGCCCCATCGGCCATCAGTCCTGCGAGCAATGTGCCCCGCCCACTGCCACTTTAGTTGGATGGAGATATACTTTCAAGAATTGAATTGAATTGACTGATTACAGATTAATACCTAATTTAAACAAAATAGACTCTGGAGCTATTAATAAACAAATAGTTATAAGGATAGATGCTCAGTGAGGTAGAAGAAATGTTGTTTTGCGATTCAGCTCAAATAAGCCGTAAACATTACGTGGGTTGTCAATTGTTAGACTGACTACGTTTTTGAACTCGACTCGAAGCGAAAGGTCAAGATCCTTGGGCTTTTTTTTATCTGCCGTGATCGTTAACATGACTGTTAAAATCTGAGAAACAATCTACAAAATATCCCTAATGACCGGAGCATTAGGAAAATGAGGCATCGCCTTAATATGTTTGGTCTTCCGCTTCAAGAAACTATTATTGTTTCATGAAATTCGGACGAATATTCACAGGAAATGTTCATTTGTTTTATACTACTTATAATTATGTTTGTTTTCCTTGTAAAACCAAAAGTATCAAAATTGGTGATATTCTGCTGGATATATATTGACGATTGTATTCCAGGAAGCATACTTCCAATTTCCAATGACAAATTCACATTATGTCTATTCAGAAAATTACTAGTTATTTAGAGTATTTCCAATTTTTCCTAACTTAACAAGACGTCATTAGAGTTAATTTATTTTTGCAATCGCTCGCAGAGCATACGTCACCCGACCAAGATAGAATTAAAACTCAATGCCTTTTTGGGAAACAAGTGGAAAGCCTTCGAGAACCTTCTTTTCCTGGTTCTTATGCATTAGGGTTGTTTATTTATTAGGTAAGGCGATTTGAACCACTTTTGGATTCCCCTTACCTAGGGGTAAGGGATAATCACCTTTCAATCTTACGTAAGATCAATCTATCCGCCACAATTCAATGAAAAAGTAACATTGCAATATAACTTTTGCTTACGTCATGATCTTACATTAAATTAATTTATTCAATCCCCATGTACGTAATAAGACGGACTCCACAAAATCATCTACATACCTAATAAACGAACAGCCGCTTATTCTTTCTTCGCGACTCAATAGGACAAAATGGTTGAGGCTTGATTTTTGTGAGGAAGCCAACAGCTTCCCGTGATGTCGAATATCTTGAATTATAAAGCGCTCGACGCGTTCACTCTTTTTCGACACGCTACACCCGCTAATCCTATTAATTAATTTAACTAAAGGAGTGACTAACTGCTACTTGGCGTGGCGACACGGTTCGTTCAATGCCTAAATATAGCCTGTCTGGTCTCGCTGACTCAGCGACTCCTTTTGGTTTTGTGATAATTTTTCTCAGACAGCGGCTTAGGTATGTTATGTACGAGTATTTAAGTTGGAACTCAAGCACGATTTAAAGGTGAAGTGGTTTCCTCTACTAAATAAAGCCGAATACGAGCAACGACAATATAGTTTTCACACCTCTCCTTCAGAAAAGTAACTTTTCCTCCCTGTCGAGAGGGAGCAAAGTGCAACTTTTCTCTTCAAGGCTTTTCTAAGTGTTTTATTGCAAATGCCATTTTCTGAAGTTGATAATTGTAAAGCCACACCATTTTCTATGCTGGTTGTTTTTTAATTATATTTATTTAGATAATTTTTTTTCAAGTTTCTTAATGCTCGGTGTGAAAAGTTGTGTGAGCCACTCTGGAGAAAAATTATTTTCATCTTGGGCGTTAACACTTAAATCCCTCATTACGCTCAGGATTCTACTTTAGAATCCCTCGCTACGCTCAAGATTCTATCGTAGAATCCTTCGCTACATTCTGGATTCAATGTACGCCCTCCCCGTAAATACACCATTTATCTCCCTTGTGACACAAATAACTATTCTACTACCGCTGAAGCTTACTTATATTTTATGTATAGTTCTTGTAGACCAATTAGGCGAGCAGGCTTTGTTTGTGGTCGGTTATTTCCTAATATTTATTTTTTTCCAAAAGTTTTACGTTGATCAGTAAATTGTCGTGCCACCAAAAACATTTTCATGTAAAATTTTGTCAAGACAAGACAATATGGCTCCCACTGTCAAAAATCACCAGATGTCATGTAGAGCCAAGCTTTTTACACTACAAGCCCTAACTCTACAAGGCCTAAGTCAAAATATGGCTTGGCCGATTAATCTGGTTTGCCATTGATCTTTTGGAAGTTCATTTTTTGACTTTTCAAAAATGTATTATTTGTTATTGAGGAAAGATTCAAGTGATTGTATCAGTTCCAGTTATTACAGTTCCAGGTAATATTACGGTAATCTGATATTTATGTGAACCTTTTATGACTTCTTTTATATATTCCTTATTGCTATTTTATGATCTAACACAAGTTAACTTGGAACATAACGCTTACAAATGTAACGCATTAAATACGAATTAAATAACATCAAACAAGTATTCATAGAATTCTACTTTGTTTTTCGCACTGAATTTTCCTGACTTGATAATCTTAAAAATAAGTTTGACAAAAGTTTTCACAGCGAAGTCAGAGGCGGAAGCGAAGAGAAAAGTTTCGCATAATCGTATTCATAAAAATAGCTTTATATCAAAGTAATAGAATGTCGAAGATGTTTTTTATGGTAAACTAGCTTATGCCCGCGTCTTCGTCTGCGCGGATCTAGGTTATCGCGCGGTGGCACCCTCTACCGGAATAAAAGCCCAACCAGCAAAAAAGTCTTGGATTGCGCACTTTATGAGAGTGGTGGGCTTATAGCGCTCTTATAATTGTTTTGGAACATGTTACTGCTCTTATATTAGCCTTAGATAAGCTAGTACAGACTCAAGAACTCTCTATCTTATAATCTAGTCTCATATATGTATATAAGCTCATTTTATAATACTATTATAAGCCTCTTACTCCTACAATAACATTTACGAAGACTCATTGTACTTGAGAATATCTGTTCTTATAGCACCATTCTCTAAGTTTATTTGATTTTATAATGGTCCTGATAAATGCTCTTGTAAGAATGTCAGACTAATATCAGCATGACATAAGAACATTATAAGCGTATACTTTTTTGATCTTGTTTAAAGCTATTGTAAGATCGATAGCAATAGTTTAGTAAGACATTAGAATGATATTAGTTCATTTGATTTTATAATGGTCCTGATAAATGTTCTTGTAAGAATGTCAGACTAATATCAGCATAACATAAGAACATTATAAGCGTATACTTTTTTGATCTTGTTTAAAGCTATTATAAGATCAATAGCAATAGTTTAGTAAGATATTAGAATGATATTAGTTCATTTGATTTTATAATGGTTTTGATTAATGCTTTTGTAAGAATGTCAGCCTAATATAAGCATAACATAAAAACACCAGACAAGTTAAGTGTTGAGAAAGATATTGGTGAGGGTTCTGCAGGATTTTATTTCATGAAAGAAGTCGATATAGAGGACAGAGATTCAGTCTGTGACATCGATCATGTCAGTGAAAGTGAATCTTCGACCGAGGACGAAACCGATTATGATTTTGCCTTAAAAAGTGATTTACACTGCAGTTGGGCATTGACTTAAAGTATAAATAATTAAAAAAAAACACATTTTTCTAAAGTTTTTTCTTTGGAAAAGTTGTTTGTTACTAATCAGTATATGCATACGCTTTCGTATCAACGCCTAATTAGAATTCAACCTGTATAAGTCGCAAAAGCCAATTCCAGAGATTGCTGTGTGCTGTGGATCAAGAAATTATTATATCACGGAAAAATGCATGCTATATCTCTTCTAGAAATGGCGTATACTTTTCCACACTTTTTGTGCCTGAGTAGGTAATTCGCACAAATATCCTTTCGGGTTGTAATTATATTTACATGGCAATTGCCATTTTACACCCAGGGGAAGATGTAAAATCATATGCTCACCACGGGAAATTATAAAGAAAGCCTCAGATAGCTTGTTTATAGCCCTCGCCTTCGGCTCGGGCCAAATACCCGCAATCTGAGACTTTCTTTATAATTATTATTTCCCTATGTGAACAATTTACTAATATTTGTTTGATTTTATGGTTTTCATCTTCTTTTACAGATATTTACTCAGGAGATGTAAAGCCATCAAATTTAGATGCTTATCCGGGGCCTTTTGTTAATGAAATGAATCAGCTTGAAAAAGGATTTACTGTCACTACTAAGATAGGAACTGAAAAAAACGTTATTGTAATGGCCGCATCCGTGACATGTTTCACTCAACAAGAAATGAGTTTCTTTCCAAGGCCATGTTAAATTCTTTAACATACGGAAGTCTTTCTTGGTCAAGTAACGGTCTAAATCCATATATTCAGCCATTTACATCACCAACGTTGTCACTTAAATAAAAAGTAAAAACTTTTAGTATATTTGTTTTTATAAAGTCAAGTGATCAGGTTAGGATAAAATCAGGTAAAGGTTCATGTTTTATGTAGGTAAAGCAAGGAACCCTAAATTAATTCAACATGGCCGTACCATTGGTATTCAGAATGCTAATATTAGAGTAAATGATCTTACAATAGTCTAATAGTGCGCTGGAAAAGTGCAACTATAACAATGGCATCATTTTCACTACAATTATAGAAATAAAAAAATATACGAGGATAGAAAATACTATTTTAATTGATTATTTGAGTGGGCGCATGAAATTTGAAGCGTAAAACAGGGTCTACTTTACAGTAAATAATATGTTCCAACGTAAATACTTACCGCGCAACATAAAGAACCACCAATGATAACAAACACGTTATTAATATTACTACTATTATTATACTTGCATTCAGTTTGTCACTACAATATTTTATTCTGCCACGCTGCAGTTCCCTCACCGAGCATAATGCACGCGGAATGTTTCAAAATTTCGTGTGGTCGTACATAAAATCAAAATAAGCTTGTTTAGGCTCACAAGATTCTAACGTTGGACCAATATAAGCCTATGCAGGCTTACAAAATACTTACGTAAAAGCGATATTAGCCTAAGGCAGCTTAAATTAGTTTTGTAAAGATTATTGTAAATGCGAACAGTATTCAATAAGACTGATATTAGGACAATGTTAAAATAAATACGCTTATAATTTGTGCCCAAATCCAGGCTTATACGATGATATAAAACCAATATTAGAGTGAAAATTTATAGTCTTGAGATGGTTGTAAGAGGGATTTTGCTGGTTGGGAGGTATCTTATGTTGATCCTTGAGCTTCAAACTACCTATATACCAAATTTCATCAAAATCGGTTTAGTGGTTTCGACGTGAAAGCGTAACAGACAGACAGACAGAGTTATTTTCGCATTTATAATTATTATATTACATAGTAGGGAAGTAGGGATAGGTACATAATACACTTTTTTCCTGGAGTACATAATTCAAGAACAATAAGCAATAATAGATAAACTAGAGTTTTGTCACCCAGCATTGCTCCTGGCGCGAATGTCAGCTTGAATAAACCTCCGTTACAACTCCGCAAAAATTGCACGGAGACAGAGGTACGATATCTGGCGGAGGTTTCATAATTACGGAGACAAAGGTGATGTTCTGTTTAAACCCTGATCTGAAATCAGCACTCACTGAAATAGATACAAATGTTTGCTAATCGCAAACCGAAATGACGTTTAACCTTTGAACCCTGGAACATAAACAATAACACGGTGCGCAACTAGTGGGTGCTTCAGCGAGGGGAGTGGTCTATTTCTGAAACGGATACCGCTTGTTAGACGCAGCCGCAATATTTATAGGAAGTTACGTCCGTCGACGAACGGCTTAATAAACTGTTGATGGGCATCTCATGTTATTTGTGCAAAAAAATGTTTTTAATAAAAATAATTTTAATACAAGCTTTTTTGCTGACAGTTTCTGTGCACTGTACTTGCATTGTCATTCAAACTACATATCTGTCAAACAAAGTCAACCCCATGACGAGGTGCATGATGACCGCTGCACAAACATACAAACCAACCTTGCAAGTTAAATTCAAAAAACATGATCGTCATCATATTAGTTGGACATAGGCCTCCTCCCCCATAGACCTCCATTTGCTTTGAGCCAGCGGCTTTAACCACGCCCCTATATAATAAAACTTACAAGTGCGACAATTATACATACTTAATTGTCACTTTTTTGTATGAGAAACTTAACAATTATAATAATAAATAAATATATAAATATCATGGGACACTTGACACCAATTGACCTAGTCCCAAACTAAGCAAAGCTTGTACTATGGACACTAGGCAACGGAAAAACATACTTATATAGATAAATACATACTTAAATACATATTATGTGGAACTCGTGTTTACCCGCGGCTTCGCACACGTTAATCATTAGACCCAGGAGCTGACCTGAAATTCCGGGATTATTAAAAACTCCCCTGAGAATTCCTGAAAATTAATTGGTGTTTTTTATTGACGTTACATTAAAAACAATCATGTCATATTTCATGACTCTAAGCCCAGCGGTTGTTGTTTCGAGATTTTATCCCTATCCCGTGGGAATATCAGAATAAAAAGTAGCCTATGTTATATTCCAGATGTTCAGCTATCTACATACCAAATTTCATCCAAATCCGTCGAGCCGTTTCAGCGTGAAGGAGCAACAAACATCTCACTCACTCACTCATCAACATTTTATTTATATATAAGTAGGATTGTAAAGAAAGAAAGACAAAAAAGATCCGTTGTATATGTATATGGCCTGCCCAAAACGCCACTGCAACGAGTTAATCCGCTAAAAAGCTACCTCCAACTTTGTTGTGGCGATATCTACTCCTAATTATAAAAACAAAAGCGCAACGAAAATATCAGGCAACCTTTGGCGTTCGCTTTTTAAATATCATTTTCTTCTTTCCACTTGAACTTAGAGCACCATTCACTAGCGATTATTATATTTCGAAACCTAACGATACTACATTTGCTGTCGAAGGCCAATAATATTTGCTGAGAGATCCAACTGTTTGCACGACCATTATCTTCGCCGTGTGATGTTCGAGCTCGTGATTTCACCGCCTACGTCAGTTGCACTTGAACATGCTAAACGGAAGGAGTTAAATGGGATATAGATATAGCAAATTATATACTTTTAAAAATAGTAGATTGTACAACGAGGGCATAAAACGCACTTTTTATGAACAAGTTATAAGTACACTGCTTTTTATTTCCAATGAGAGGAAATTAATATGCAACTTTGCGAATAAAGAATAGATATTATATTCCTTTGTAACCAGGTAATGATTAATTTACCTATTCATTTGACAGCAAAATTGAGGCACTGCAAAATAAAACTGCTAGAATTAAAGCCTAACCTACTATGTAAACATCAAAGTATGTTTCGTTTGTATATAACCTTACCAACAAAAAGTTGGAAATCCCTGACTTTGTCACTTCAAAATTCAATATCTCAAAAACGGCTGAACTGATTTTGATAAAACATATCTAAGAAACATCGCTAGAAAACCTGCTTTCGATTAAAAAAACGGCATTCAAATCGGTCCACCCGTTTAAGAGCTACGGTGTCACAGACAGACAGACACACGCACACAGACACACATGGCGGTCAAACTTATAACACCCCTCTTTCTGCGTCGGGGGTTAAAAATTAAATTATTCATGAAAAGTAACAAGCCCAAAGGTACTGTAATCTAGCAAAGGGAAATCAAAAGGTGATAGACGAAGACAAACGAATCTTTTGTTGTTGTTGTTGGATTAGCTAAGGTTCGTAATTTGTCGAACACCAATCTTTTTACCATAAATCGTCCGGCAGTATCTTATCCAGCCTCAACATTAATGAAAACATCACACTGATCTACGGGACCATAATAATCCCAAAAATAAACTTGAATGTACCTATCATCATCTGGACGTTCACTGTTCGACATAAGCCACCCCACAACTTAAATGTTTATCAAACGTTTGTCAATATGGGATACAAATTGTAAAGGTAAACCAAAAATATATGACTATTGTCAAGAGGGCGCTATTGTTCTTATTTATATGGCAATAGTTTAGTATAGTCAGAAGGCTTACCTGTTCGAAAATGGTTAAACTGAGCCAGTGTTGCCATACATTCTTCCGCAACATAACTTTGTTTGCGAACTACCTTCCGCTGGCGTTCGTGTCGTCACAGCCTAGTGTGTATATGCCACTGAAAAACAGCGTTGTGGCTTGCCGCAACATTATGCTGAGTGGGCCCCAATTTATACTATTCGATGTTTTTTTTAATTATTATTTCATCCTAACGTGTTTTTTCTGTGTATCGAATATGTGTAAATAAATCTCTCTCTCTCTCTCTCTCTCTCTCTCTCTCTCTCTCTCTCTCTCTCTCTCTCTCTCTTACCTGTTAGCTCTGATGTTAATTTAGAAAGGTTTTGTAGTGAAATAGTTTCATTCCCCAAGCGTTTTTTTTTTTCAGTCGTTTATTATAAACATTATTTACAATTATCCGTTGTTGACTAGTTGTTGATCCTTTTGGGCATTTCTTGTTGTTGTTGTTTCTTTAAAAAAATATGGCTCTGTCCATCGGAGGACAATTTTGCCAGTGTCTAGTAGTTTTCGCCGTTGTACGGTAAAAAAATTCTAGAAAACGAAATATGAGAGGTAATGGTGGATGAACGATGACCAATAGTCGGCATTTCTTGTTATTGTTCAAATAAACCGCCAGTGACACTGACAATCATTAAAATTATTGCCAGTGCAAGAAATTAGTTCCAATAAAATTCCGCAACATTGCGAATAGTCATATATTTCTGGTCAGGCTTTACTAATACATTATGTGCTACAATGTTGACATTTGACAGTTCAGAACAATCGGTTTTTGAACTCGTCGATGCCACGGGATGTGGCCGCCGGGTGTTGACATTTTGACAGCCCTCCCCAAACATCCTGTAGTTAACTATAACGCATTAACAGTGAACTAAACAACCGCTTAATGTGCTGTCAACTTAACCGTTGCGGAAAGTTTGGATTGATTTGACAATATTTTATGTTGGATGAGAATCATTTACGGCCTTTGTATGCTGGGCACATGTCTCCTCTCAGAATAATAGGGTTTGGGTTATAGTTCCCACGCAAAACTTGTATGGATTAGGAACTTCACTCAGGCGTGTGTAGGTTTTAACTACGTTTTCAATGACTATAAATCTTGTGGTAAATTTCAAATGTATTTTCGCACATTATATTCTGGAAAACTTAAATGAAAGAGTTTGAACCCAGGATCCTCTGCTTGAGTGGCCATAGGTCAAAACCACAGCTTTTTTAGCTCGAGGATTATTATCTGAGTATTGCTTTTATTCTGAGGAAATTATGCGCTATCTTGAGAAGATACTTAGTTTGAACTTTTATTGAATAGCCTTTATAAGCACCTTATGGCTTATGGCCTTATGGAGACTCATGCAATATTACTACCATTGTAACGAGAGGATTCCAAAGTGTCACCAACGTGTTGAATAACACTATGCTTAGACACTATGTAATAAATTATGCATGGCGTAGTAGAATCCCATTAACGTTAATTTGCGGCCAGTAATAAAAATCATAGACAAGATTTGATTACTTACCGATTACCAGTTTGGCGTGGAACCAACATATTGCACCCATAACACATTAACTAACATTAAAATAACTGGCTTGTAATGACAGGAAAAATAATCGAAAACTGCTGTACATTTAAAATTTTAAACTTAGAAAAGACCACGCGAATGCATCTTTTGCAGCCATCAAAGAAGCTATCCGAATAGAAGTAAAGTTCAAATTTCAATTCGCCAACGGTAAACAAAAGTTTGTGAACGCGACGGCGGGAAACGTGAGTGATGACAGATGACACTTCGCAGGTGTATTTTTCCGCACAGAAACACTGGTAGAGTACTTCTTGTTTAATTTTATTGTTTGTTTAATTTTGTTGATCAATTATGGTTGTTAGTGCGGCGTCGCAGCGCGCGGCCGACTGCGGCGCCGGCGCACGCTGCAGGCGCCCGAGTTTGTTATGCTCTTATACTTATTTATAGACCCAGTTGGTTCAAGATGGTATTAAATTTATATCGTTAAATGTTTTCAGATGTGTGACTTTTATGATGATTATCTTAGAATAAAATTTAGAGGAGTGGGCATCGTGCCAAAACTGGACGAGAGACTGAATGTGTAAAAACGTAGT
The DNA here is from genome assembly GCF_025370935.1 of Choristoneura fumiferana. Classification (NCBI taxonomy): domain Eukaryota; kingdom Metazoa; phylum Arthropoda; class Insecta; order Lepidoptera; family Tortricidae; genus Choristoneura; species Choristoneura fumiferana. The sequence continues at coordinate 3,051,340 of NC_133489.1, forward strand.
ACCTATAAAGTATTGAGTGTAGAAAAACTACTGCTTATGCAAATTTTCTGCTTGTTACATAACGCAATACTTTTTTTAATGAAATGTACGGATAATATCAAGATGCACAGCAGTGAGTCTGGCTAAAGTTCGGAAAACAAAGAGACACTGTATATTTTTTTGGGACATCCATACTTTCTAGCGCCATTTCTCATCCTAGAAGCTGTTCGTTTCTACGGGTTATTTATTAACTGTACTAATTTTGTTTATAAATCTTTGTATGATGCGTAGATACTAGCTACTAGCTTTCGTGTATCTATGTTTTGTACGATTGTTGTTTTTAATTGTGTATACTGTAAAGGCTCGACTGGTATTTGTGTCGACGCTAGTCTAGACGAACTAATTTAGTTCTGTCAGCCTGTTCACTTGACTAGAATGAAGTGAATCACTCACTCTACTTTAGTGTAGCAATTAATGAGAGCTATGCTGTTCCCACTAGTTCTAATGACAGTAACTTTGATAAAAACTAGAGAAGTTCTAGACAAGTTATGGAAATTTTGTAAAATTTATTTGGTGCAACTTTATGGTGTCTAAGGTTAGGTTACGGCTGTATTTTTTTTGTTTCTAGCTCCTACAGCAGGCCGTGTTTTGTACGTTAGTCAGTTTAACTACTGTTCTTTATGTAAGTATAATGGCAACTAGAACTGGAACAAAAATATTTTGAAATAATAAACCGACTCTATCTGAAACATTCGTTAACCAAGTGTTTTGAATAAAGGGTCCTTCCTAACTTACTATCTAAACTTAACTACATTATTTTTAAAGTACTTATTTTAATACCAACCTGATTCCGTAACATAGCCGGACGATGTCTCACAAAAATTTATCAACACAACCATTTTAAGAAAAAACGTTAAACGAAACAAATTCCAAGCAGTTGGCACAAATCATTCATTCACATTCATTGGCATTCCAATCTTAGCTAACTTAACACATCACTAGAACAATGAAGTCCACTTTCCGACCCAGTTGCCGCCGATACATTATACTGCACTAACTACAAGAATCATAATTTATGCGCTCATTAACCCCACCCAAAAACTTCGGTATGTTAACTTAATGAGCTCAAAGTCAAAACGTCGTTAGAACACAATATTTACCTACTTAAACAACAATAAGTCAAATAGATAAGTAGAAGTAAGTAAAAATGATGAATGAAAACAATAGAATTAATGAGACTAAAAAGTTTACGACGACGAAAAAGATTAGCTTAGGTATTTTTTTTTTATATCCGTTCCAGATTACATTGTAACGAAAAAAAAGGGATTAGCTATCCTCGTTTTGCTTCCGTTTTGAAAATGGTATCAAACTTAAACTATAAAAAAATAAGAGAATAAAAATATTTCTCTATGCTTTTTTTTTCACAAAAGCTTTTTCGCAATTTTAATATCAACTATTATAATAAAAATAATTAAGTGATGTACTTACTGATAGGAAACACAGAATTTAACATCTTCATATTGAACTGACATTAATTTGATCAAAATTAATTCACGAATAAAACAAAACACAAGTGTATATCTTGCGAAATCGCTCGGACGATTGAGTTCGATGCGTATTTTTCTGAAGTTATTGTCAGATTAGATTTAAATATCGTGTAGGCAGGTGATAATATTTGTGTCGCATATTTAAAAATAAAACAAGAGTGCCTCGTGATTCTTTAATCTATTGTTTTATCTTATTTTTTAGGATTTTGCCTTGAGTTAACACCAAGTGCCAGCAGATGTTACTGCTCTCCGAATTCTGGGTGGAGGGAGCGACGTTCCGTCGCTTTATGCCCGGTTCACATTATTCCAGTAGCATTCGTTTGGATTGTGACCCCGCAATGTGTCGCTACTGGCACGATTTTACTCGAATAATGTGAACCGGGCATTAGAGAAGCAAAAATGAAAAATACCTGACTAATTTCACATCTATATTTTATGATTGTTTTATTTATACAGCATATTGGTATCAAGTTTAAATACGGAATAAACATGGTTTATCTGTACCATTAATTAATAATTAATTAAATAAATAAAAAATATTAGCACACAACGAATGACAGATAAAAACTAATCAAAGTACCATAGGATAAAATGACGTAAGAGACCACGCGAATTGTAAGTTAAAGTTAAAACCACGCGATATTGAATAATTCCATCAAAGACGAATAATAAAACATCCAAGATCCTTGAAACCTACCTATGACTGGTCAATAAAATCAGGAATTTTCGGTGATACGTTTGTAAATTATTTAAAATATATGTTAATGATCATATTTGCATTCTGCGTGTCTTTGGTCTGTTCCTTGATAAACAGTTATATTATGTAAGGCTCGTTCTATTACGTGTTACGTGATACGTTGAATATCTACGTGTTGATATGTGTAAAATAACAATAGACTATCATTTATCGGTAGCGAGTAGCGACTTTGTAAAAATAACTGGACTCTTTTTATTAAAAAAAACTTATTATTTTTTTGTTAGCCGGCCAGTGTTATTTTTCGTTGAAATAAGATCTTACTTTAGAAGTTTTTAATAATCTACATTGATATGTTATGCTTTTATGTAGTTAGTAATATATATATATATATACATATTTTTTTTATTCAACTGGATGGCAAACGAGCAAGTGGGTCTCCTGATGATAAGAGATCACCACCGCCCATAGACACCTGCAACACCAGGGGGATTGCAGATGCGTTGCCAACCTAGAGGCCTAAGATGGGATACCTCAAGTGCCAGTAATTTCACCGGCTGTCTTACTCTCCACGCCGAAACACAACAGTGCAAGCACTGCTGTTACAATAAACAATAAACTCGAAAAAAACTGTTTTTAAATAGTAAATAGAATACACTTTAAATTTTAATTTATTACAACTTTCAATAATATAATATAACACCTACGTACGTCCCAGCAAAATTATTCTTTATTTACTAAAAAGATGTTTTTAAGGTATCCATGTAATTAAGACTTAAAAAAAAACACTTTATGAAAAATCTCCAAAAATGTTATTAAGTAAGTACATCATTATTTAAGCGTATATCTCTACACTAGGCTAATAAACAGACGTGTCTACATGATTAAATTAGTCTCGTTTCCCTCCTAATAAGGTGCGAATCAGTACGCGAATGCAGGCCCGCCAACATTGAAGCAAAAACCACGCATTCAGGAAGTAGAACCTAGCTATCCGACTCATTTGTATGCGACCTGAGCCTTGCCACAATGGCGAGATGAATAATTTACCCATAAGAATTTTTCCATTAGAGAAATACACGTGTCTGATCACGTTGTTAAAATGCGATTTGATTTGTATGTTTATTTTTTTGTTATTTGCGTATTTTTCGCCGAAATGTTTTTGTATTAGCAACAAATACGAAGGTACGCAGTTTAGGCACAAGAAATTTTTTTGACCAACTCTATCATGGGGTTACATTATTGTTTAGAACTCAGAGTACAAAATACTGTATTCTTTATTTTAATATTGAAAAACAAAGGTAGGAATTCAGAAAAATTCTTTAGCTTTCCTATTGTTCTATAAACTTAAAATTTGTTTTTTTATTTTACGCTGTTGCTACTGTAGCGACATCAAATTTTTTTTTATTGAATCTGTTTATTGAAATAAAAAAAATACACGTAGATTTCATAAATTAACTACTAATCCTTAAATAAAATGATTGTTGCAGTCAATGTTTGTATATTTACTTGATTATTTGGAATCATCATGTCAGCCGAAAGACGTCCACTGCTGGATGTAGGCCTCCCCCAAGGCTCTCCACTCAGACCGGTCTTGTGCTTTTCGCGTCTACCGCGATCCCGCGATCTTAATGGTCGTCGCTCCATCTTGTTAGAGGCCTTCCGACAGCTCGATTATTTGGAATGAATCGATACAATATAATTTTGGTACACTTTCTATTTAGGGAGGTAGGTTTAACCAGAACTATAAAGAATCTGTTTAACGACTTCTTTTCTTCGACCTCTATCTTTCATATAATAAGTTTTCGTTAGGAGGCGAGTGACGTAAAGACGGGAAAGCCTTTATTCGACAGTGCAACATATAAAAAAAAACGATTGTTAATCTTGGTTTGATCTTGGTGTTTCCAAGGCATCAATCTCTCAACTGACAGAACAACTAGCAAATTTGAAAATGGAAACGTCACAAAACACACGTAAACCACTCGAAAAAACCCGGTCACGTAGTAATTTTTCACAAATAGCAACTTGAAAGATAATGTCGGTAAATACTTTTATCTTGTAGTGATTTTATTTTTGTATTATCGGCTTGTAACTGCCAGCCAAACGAAGACAGGTAATGCTACCGTTGGACGCCTGGATACATTCACAATAAAAGAAAAATACGCTTCAAAAATAAAAAATAAACAACAATAATAATAATAATAATAATCTTTATTTCTCTTACAAACACGTAAGTAACGTAACGTCAAACAGATCTCTAGATACTAATGTCATCTAGCGAAATTTCGCCTGAGTTAAGAGACTCCCTTACGAAAGAAAATATTATCTGTTACATAGCTTCTTCGTCAACAAATACTCATTTGACTTATTCTCACAATGAAATCTGTATTTTTTTTCTTAAAAATAAAATATAAATAAATAAACAATCAAGCAAGCTCGAAGGGCTAGCACTTCCCGCACCTATTTATAGTTAGACAGACGTGACACCCAAAAGCAGCACAATGCCGGCTGAATAAGGACGCGACCGCTACCTCTCGCTATGCTCGATGCGTTCTCGATTTCGCCTCGCGTGTGCCAGAATACGGAAACGATTCCATTTTCAAATTTGAAGTTTGGCTTGGCCGCTACTGTTGCCAACTTGCTAAGTCAAGATCGTTCAAAAACATACTTTCAAACATTTATGATGTAAATTAATGAATGAATAAAAACACGAATAAAAATAATTTATTTGGTATTTTTTCACAGAGCTCTGCGAAATTGTTTTCACAGTTTGTCTGCAGGATACAGTCTCTATAAGAACATAAAATTATGTAATGAGTACTGTACCTTTAAAATCGCTTAAATGTTCATATTGCTATAATATAATAATGTTACTGTCTTATTGAAGAGTTTCTAACAAATATTTTTTAAGGATTTTTTAAATTTATTTTTGTCAGTTTCAATCAGTAAACTGTTAAAAAACAAATACGGTAGTCTTCCATTTAATGTTCTATCGCCGAAGTAGTTGGTCTGTCGGGGCACTTCGTATTTACTAGTCTTTACCTGCAGCTTCGCTTGCGTCAACGACAAATCAGATATTTTCCTTCATTTTACTACATCTACTTAATATGCTCATCAGTTTCGAACACGCATTTGGATGGATATAGATAAATGCAAACAATTCGTATGCTAATAACATTCCATTGGTTCATTTATTTACGCGGATAAGCCATCATTACTCAAGAATGTCCACAGCGATGTGTTCATGATCAAAACCTAAGTGGGACGCAATACGTATCGCTAATCGCTTCGGTATTGCTTTCATTTGACATTTGGAAGCCGATCCTTATCGCCATTGATTGCGCTTGGATTTGACGTTTGAAGGCTTGTGAAATGTATGCTGAGCCATCCTTCATGTGTCGTGTGCAGCTTATTTTCAAATTATTAAGTGAACTATTTTTTTTGTTTTGTTTTTTTTTCACTTAATTACGATGATACAATATTTTATTGTATTGAATAGGTAATTCTTTGTGCAAAGATGAACCTCTCTTTAAAGTGATCAATATTTTCCTCCTTTCGTCGTAATTATGCACCGGGTGGTGTTAATAATGAGTCGAAAATAGTGAAAATTTAAAATATCAGTACTTGGACGAGGCTATCGCATAATAAAACTGAAAAACGATCGTTTTTCCAGAGATAAGACCAAGCTAGAGCGATTGTTCGCCCCTAAACCTCTCCACATAGCAAATTTCGTCGCAAACTATTCCCGAGACTCCCGAAATAACTGTACAAGAGTTACTCATTTACATGTAATGACATTGTTTATAATCTTTTCAATGCATTTGCTCGAAAAATTCACTTTCAAAGAATGTATACATGGCTCGTAAGTTCATTTTAGTGCACTAGTGCGATTTTTTTACAGTTTATTTTAATTCTCCATTTTAAAAGTTTACAAGCAGAGTTTTAAAAATGACAAAAATAAAAAATATCGACTAATACATAGAGAAATTTGCAAAATTGATTGTAATTATTATAAACTGTAATTTAATTAGCTCAGATTTTAATGATTTCCAACTTTTATTTATTCGATAAAATCGCAGGGGCTTAACGCGTCGAAACTTTGCCTAATAATTTTAGTTAACCCAATAAAAAACAAAACTTACGCATGCGCATTACGGACGCGCCATTTTTGTAAAACTTTGCGTTGTTTTGTTTTTATTTTTCAATTTTGTGTTATTAAGTAATTGCCTATTTTCTCACAAATGTATTGAAAAACGTCGTATGGTACACGACTGGCAAGGTTTCAAACTCGTGTCGATGAAAACTTACCTACCAACCTCATATCACAAATAACTATTACAGTAAATATTTATCTTATTACAATTTTATCAGCATAGAACCAAGCTAACTTTTTTTCAATTTTTTTCTTGTAAAAAATTTAAATTCTAACAAAGTTACACTAACGCACCCTTACTTGTCAATTAATAGCAATAGCGATAGAGTTAAATAATGTAATAGATCTTATTAGGTTTGTGACTCACTGGGATTTTGAATGCAAATACACTCAAAGCGTTTATTATCACGAACGATCTTTAATGACATATGTAAGTGATTGGAATGCTAATAACATATAACATTCAAGTTAAAGTTTTCCATCACATAGGTACCCGTTTGATTACTGACTTTTAATTATTTTTTGAATAACAAAGGGAAACAAGACATATAAAGGTCATCATCATCATCATCATCAGCCGGAAGCCTGGTGGCCAAAGGTCTCCCCTTAGAATGCGGTCGTCACTCGAGGGCCCTTCTCTCCCAAAAGTTATAAAAAAACCGGCCAAGAGCGTGTTGGACACGCCCGAAATAGGGTTCCGTAGCCATTACGAAAAATTAAGTAATATTTTTCTAAGAATTTAGTATTTTGTACGGAATATTCCAAGTTTAGGTATATTTTATACCTTAGGATGCTATTTACTCTTAAACTACAAATATTTCTCAAGAAAACTTAACCGTTATAGTTTTCCTTGTAAGTTTGATATACTTACCACCATCATTATTTTTTTCAAATTTTGGCTACGGAACCCTAAAAACCAGCCAAGTGCGAGTCGAACTCGCACGCGTAGGGTTCCGTAGCTACCATTATCTTTATGCAACATTAGACATTAGCAAACAAACGGCAAAAAATTAGGTTTGTTATATGGGAGCCCCCTTAATAATTCATTTTATTCTGTTTTTAGTATTTGTTGTTATAGCGGCCACAGTAATACATGTTCTGTAAAAATTTCAAGTGTCTAACTATTACGACTCAAGAGATAGAGCCCTGTGACAAACGGACGGACAGACAGACAGATAGACAGACAGAGGAGTCTCAGTAATAGGGTTCCGTTGACACCCTTTGGGTACGGAACCCTAAAAACGGTCCTTTTATGAGACACACGGTAACTAGAACGTTCAACGGTTATCACAAAAAATACGGATGAAGGACTTTTATAGTAAAATTAAAATATGATAGTAAATATACCATCATCAGCCCAGCCTAAAAACGTCCCACTGCTGGGCGCAGGTCTCCTCTCAGAATGAGAGGGCTTGGGCCGTAGTTCCCACGCGGGCCCAATGCAGATTGGGAACTTCACACACACTATTTTATTGCTTCACCGGTGTGTGCAGGTTTCCTCGCGATGTTTTCCTTCAGCGTAAAGCTCATGGTAAATTTCAAACGTAATTTAGCACATGATATTCGAAAATTCAGATGTCCGAGCCGAGGTTTGAACCTACGATCCTCTGCTTAAGAGGCCACGGGTCAAACCACTAGGCCACCACGGTTTTTTGGTGAGTAAATATATAAATAAATCAAATTAACATTCTAATCGTGCAATAACCTACGCATCCTACTAACATATCACCAAACTAGACCAACAACACTATTTATTTTTATCATATCTATTTTACGCAACGCAATTCGTCGGTCTAGTTGTAAAAAAATAGATAGGTGTAAAAAACAAGATGGCTGCCTAAATCACTTTCTTCGCTATCGTCACGACAGAACTTAGATAACAAAAGAAATAAGACCACGACCTTCACAACTCAACTGGAAGTGGGACGATCATATTATCTGGGAACATAAGGTGATACATATTCAAATTTGACATTATAAAGCTATCTTTTTGACAATGTGACCAATTTGTTCGTAGCTTTCTAATGGTGATACGAGATATTGTGTATGTGACACACTGGAATAAGTTCCAGTTCCGGAAAAATAACAAGTTTCGAAGAATAAAGTTCACAATATTGTTGTTTCGGATATAATTATCATGGCTGCCTATTTCTATTTTACTCGGTTCCCATCACACAAGCGTGTGAGCAGTCAAGCAGGCGTGAAGGAATGGGGGAGGAATCGGGATCCATGAGAATTGGCCTGAGAACTTCTACAATTTACATACTCAAGAATAATATTATGATGGGTCTCTCATTTTAATTGAACCAAGTACTAACTTAAGTCCGTGAAGGCAAAGGCTAAGCAGCGACTTATGACAGCTGTCATAACAACTATTAGACGAACTCTGATGAAATTTGGTATGTATCTAAATAGCTGGTAGTATATTTAATTGAACTCAAGTACTAGCTAAGTCCGTGAAGGCAAGGCCAGCGACTTATGACAGCTGTCATAACAACTATTAGACGAACTCGGATGAAATTTGGTATGTATCTAAATAGCTGGTAGTCTGGAATAGGCTACTTCACGATATTACCCGGGATCCATGTAAACTCCAAGTTTCTTACCTGTTAAGCCTACAGACATACAATTTTTAATTTTGAGCCCGTGCCGTGCCCAGTTCCGCGGATATCAAACGAGACCAAGAACTTCACCTGAAAGGGTAGCAGAGGGCGCCTACTCCTAAATTCGAAAATCGAAGTTCGTATCGTAAGTACCACCTCACATGTAAGAACACACAAATCCATATATCGCCACTACCACACTACACCGACGCTTTTCGAACTAAACAAAGCTCATCTTCAGAGCAACACAACCGTTCTCCATGCTGCTACCAGCAGGGCTACTACGAAACTCGAAACTCGAAGTCCCTGTCGCTGACCGCACGACACGAACTTCGAGTTTCGAGTTTCGTAGTAGCCCTGTAGATGTTAGACTCACAAAGCAAAGTAGTAAGTAAGTAAGGGTGAGGAAAGTATTTTTATTTCAGTTCATTGATATGGACCTCCGCAAAGTAACGCCTGATTCAATCATTATATAAAATACTCATAGAATATTTCCCTTATTTCGGTAAAATCTTGCACCCACTGTGACCACACTTTATTTAATCTCCGTGCTTTCCAATCGCTAGCTCCGACAATTAAACCGATTTACACCACAAAATTGCAATTAATGACAAAATCGATTTCCAGTGAAGAAAGTAATCCCCGCTAACAGTAGAACAATGCGTGGGCCATTACCGCTGACAATGGATGGCGCTCCCATGTGAAAGTGTTGGCTGCGCGGGCGCAAGGTAGCTTGTTTGTCCTGCGCTTCAACAAACATTGTTCATAGGGTTGCCAGAAAGCGCTTCGAATTCAAGGTTAATTAATATATATGTATTTGTATGTATGTATGTAAACTCTTTATTGTACAAAAGAAAAGAAACAAAATACAATTGTCAAACTTTAAGATACTTGTACAAAGGCGAACTTATCCCTTTAAGGGATCTCTACCAGTCAATCTATGAAGTATAAAAATTAATCGAGGGCATGTTTGTATAATTTTTTGGTCTTATTTCGTTGGATTTCTATTCTGTATTGAGTGTAATGGTTTTGTTTGACGTACTCGTATTATTATAATGTACATAATCTATATATATAACTATGAAATTATATATTCAAACGCTAAGGTTAATTTGCCCTCATTTTTTGATTTAACAGGTTATGACAAGTAAGCTTCACAAACGCTTTTTAAAAGTCAAATATGATGATGATTATGATGATCACTGATTTAGGTGCCCTGCCTATCCTTATTAGATCAATGAAAGAAAAAACTTTAAAACAAAATTCCACAGACAACCCTACCGCCTATTCTAACGACCGGTCCTGCGAATTTTGCGTGAATAGATTTTTTCCAATTTATTTCCGTCAGCAGAATCTTAATTAGGCATATACGAGTATACCAGCAAAAAAGTGTCACGTATATGCAAGTAAACAATTACGGTAGTTCCAATCAATTCAAACAAACATCCGGTTGGAATGATAGAAAAACAAAAACCAAAAGCGTAGTTATAAATGAATATCTGCAGACGCATGTCATTAACACATACAATTGAGAAACTGGTAATGAAGTCATCATCATCATCATCATGTCAGCCGAAAGACGTCCACTGCTGAACATAGGCCTCCCCTAAGGCTCTCCACTCAGACCGGTCTTGTGCTTTCCGCATCCACCGCGATCCCGCGATCTTAACCGACTCGTCTTGTCGGTAATGAAGTAACAAGTGCAAATTGCTAAGCACTATTTCAAACGTCTACAAATTGAGCAGGCGCTAAGTTACGAAGCAAAAAGTCGATACCGTCATGTGTACCTACAGCTACCGACTTCTTGATCAGTGGTGGTCGTTATGCTATAATTGAATGTAATGACAAAGCGCAGGGGTGCAATGAGATTATCCTTCCCTTCCCGTCTTACGCTAAGTCTCTGTAATTATTACTTCTACAGGATACCGCAAATGTAACATGATTGTTGGCTAGGGTACAGTGTGTTAGGCTTTTAATGAGTGCCAGATGATACACTATAAAATTGTTTTAAGACGTAATAAAAATGTATTAAAATAAGCGTAGCTAAGCGAATTAGCTCGTCGAAGTGGCAATGGGCAGGCCATATAGCACGGAGGATAGATGGCCGTAGGGACCGAAAACTTCTCGAATGAAGACCGCGGATCGGCAAGCGTAGCGTAAGACGTCCACCAACGAGATGGACGGGTGAGCTGCTTAAGCCCGCGGAATCACAGTGGACGCAGAGCGTTTCCAACCGAAGCTATTGGAGGTCTATGGAAGAGGCCTATGTCTGACAGTGGACGTCGTGGATGGAAATAAACGTAACAAGACTTGCGAAAAGCACAAGACCGGTCTGAGTGGAGAGCCTTGGGGGAGGCCCATGTCCAGCAGTGGACGTCATTCGGCTGACATGATGATGATGAGAGGGACTTTGATGGCTAAACTAAACACCATCCATTTTGAAACAATTTTACATCTCTTTCTTCTTCTCCTTGCTTTGAGTAGGAAATTCATGTCACTGTTTACCGACTATTTACTTTACACATTTTGAAGAACTACATCACAATTGAAAAAAAACTGTAAGTACGTATTTTATTTTAAAAGTATTAAATAGTCTTAAATATGAAGACACTCATATTTCTCGAAGTTCTGGGAAAAAATCCAATGCCAAAAACGGAGATCACATCGCAAACAAACGAAGGTCACCTCATTTGAATATAATCCTGCGTCAACACCACATTAGCAATCGAGAACGTGACTCAAACCAAAAAAATAATTGGCGAACTAATTATCTACGGTCCAAAATTAAAAACGTACAATTTCATCGTCACACTCTCAAACATTAAAGTAGACTTTATGCCCCTGCCATAGATAGCGTTTCAAATGAAGACACATTGCAAAAGGCTGGTCCTAAAAATGACAACTGCTGCTTTGATTTTGCATTCAATAATGACAAAGTAAACTTTAATACGACGGAAGAAGTGTTTTCAAGACGCATGGATGCAACGTCCCACATTGTTTCACAAATGTCAAGACACAGAGGCGTGAGGCCATTAGAACAATTACAATTTGGAGTAAGTAGGCCATCTCCCAGGACGTTAGTTGTCATAATAACACAGACAAATGTACGTAGTTTATTAAATAATGAGACGTTTGCTTCGTGGTTCCTTTATTATCATAATGTGGTGGGAGGACATTCGACGAGGAAGCTACTACGGTAATTTGTTAGAAATTGGTCTGGTTACTGTTTAAGAAGTCATTTACTGCGTAAAAAAATATTGCATAGACTGTCTGTAAGCAAAATCAAAATTAATCCCTTTAAGAACCTTTTTTTTAACCTATAGCATATATGTTAGCAGCGAGCTCTTAAGATCTACATATTCATCATCTGGCTATGTTACTATTGTGATCTGTATCGTAAGATTTCTTTGGGATATAAAACCTTATCTAACTGAAGTGGTTCACTGCTTAAAGTATACGTGTGTGCGAGTTCAATGTTTGATAAAGAGTTCTGTTTCATTATTAATCATTCATTGTACTTAACATTCAAAGTATCAAATCTCTGTCACTGTGACACTTTGACCCAAATCTATAAACCAACACGTCCATTATCTCTGATCTTTTTAATGCGATATTGATCAACGCTCTACATTCATTGTCCATTGTTTAACCCTGTCACATTAATTTCACTTATTATCATTAGAACTAGCACACTGTCAATATTATCATCATTGTGTACGCTTTCCTAATAGTCAAACATCATTTGCTGTGACGACCTCTGCACGCGTCAATCATTTAAACGCTTGATTCGTACCATCGACTGCACCAATGATAAATGGTGTTGTGATTCCCACCCCATAACCTACATCACATGGATCTGTACATACAAAGTTTATTTTGAAAAGTAACCCCACACTCAGTGTTTCATGACAGATATTTCCAACGGTACCGATAACTTTGCATCGCTATACCTAACAATATAAATTGTTTTGTCCGAAAACTGTGCTTCGACAGGACAAAGAGCAACCCGGATTTGCGAGTTAACTTTTGCATTGCTTTCGTTCACAGTCCTTTAAAATTAAACCAACGAACTTTCGATTGTACGACTGACCCGAACAAATCGTGTCCTCAAATCTGGGAATATAAAAATGCATCATCAAGTCCTTCTTTGAGTCGAAGTTAAGTGTTTTCTGAGAAATTGCGTAGGGTATTTTTAAAAGATTCAATAAAATGATAAATTACTTTATCCTACGTAACTTTCAACAAAAGAAATCTATTGACCCTATTAAGCAAATGCGGTGACATTAGAAATCTCTAGAACATTGCGTCAACGCGCGCTGAATTCACAACGCGTCGCTGATAGCGATACGATCTACCCATCACAGATTCTAAAAACAAAGTTTAGATTCTAAACTTTACAATATTGTGAAATCTATTTATTTTGGAAGTATGTAAATTATCTTGACTTGAACAATTGAGGCGGCTTCTCCATTTTTGTCAAAGTGGCATCAAAGGACCTCTTTTGAGAAAAAAAGATGCTTGCTTTTTCCAATTCATCCAAAATCTTGTAACTATGCCTCGATATTTCTATCCGTCATAGCTAGAACTGAAGCTAGTAAAACAGAAAGCGAACCCGTATGTCATTCACACAATCGTAGGATCTCCAACCGGTTTCAGAACATTGAATTTTCGAAGTCGCTTCTATATGTTAATGTATGCGTGGAGCGATTGAACGACGTTTATGGATGAAGTCATTCACAAAATGTTTCTCATTGCAAAGGAAACTTAGACAATGTCTTTAGAATCCATTTTTAGCGCCCGAGTAACAATAAGCTTAGTACCAGACGGCTGTTGGAAATGATGTCATTACAAATCAGTCTTAGAATTCAAGATATGTATACTTATAGTAGCAAAGCAAAGCTTGTTACTGTGCTACTGGAGACATGACCCCCCCTCTCCCCCCAAGTCAAATTGTTTGTTTGTTGTTTGTTTATACTCTTTATTGTACAAAAAGGAAAAACAAAAAGGTTACATAAATAAAAGTAAAATGTTAAGTACAAAGGCGCACTTATCCCTGCAGGTATCTCTGCCAGTCAACCTTTGAGTGGTAGAGGAGCAATCAAAAAAACAAGGATCGACAAATAGAGCAAAACATTTGAATAAAATATAAATGCATATGTAAACCTCAAATACCTAACTATATACAATAAATATATAACACATATAAAACATTAATATATCTATAACTAAATATAAAATAAAATACACAAATACACACATTTACATACAATACATAAATAACACAAGTATAAAGGATAATTACTTACTAAATAATCAAGGAACTGTAGTGTGAGCCACATCTCTCAATGTCTTCAATTGAATAATCATCTAAAAATTTACAAAATAAAAAAGGCATTTTTTCCCCTAGCCGCGATGCATTATTATTAGTGACCCCCTCCAAAATTTCAGGCTTGCTAGCAGATAAGGTGAAGCATGATCTCCGAGATTTATAAGTACCTTACCCTAAAACTACTAACCTAAACCGTGGTGGCCTAGTGGTTAGACCTATAGATTCTCAATCATGTGTTCAAGACCGGGCTTGCATCTCTGAGTTAGTCAAAATTAATTTGCGAAATTACATTTCAAATTTACCACGAGATTTACGTTGAAGGAAAACATTGTGAGGAAACCTGTACAATCCTGCGGAGTAATTCAATGGTGTGTGTGAAGTGCCCATGCTGCACTGGGCCCGCGTGGGAACTACTGCACCAGCCCTCTCATTCTGAGCCCAGTAGTGGCACGTATATAGTCTAGGATGATGATGATGATGATGATGATGATCAACCTACCAAAAAGCATAAACAGAACATTGTAACTGTCCAATTCCACAGTCGACATGTTGGTAGAGCCATCAAATCGGAACTATAGTGTCAGGTAGCCGAAACCAGCAAACTTGATAGCACCGTTATTAACCACAAGATAAAAACAGTATGGCGTCAATCATCGGCCAGTGACGGTGTCACTAATGGTTATCCGATTGAGCCAATTCTATCACCCGATGATACAGTAGTTCAGTTAATTGGAAGAAGGGCCATTTGAATTTGAACTCTAAAAATGGCTTCGTTTAATATAAAGTTCTAGGTATGAGTAATAGTCATTCAATCAGCGTAGGTAACATGAGTAAGGTCAAACTGACAATACGTTACGCCGGGTACAAGTGATATGTCTTCATAGAAATATTGACCACAAGCGTAATAACAGTTATATGTTGTCAAAGCATCAAAGATCGGGTTGCATTTAATTCTATTCTAGACTAGGCGCTAACTTTTGCA
>NC_133489.1:3069675-3074380 GCF_025370935.1 Choristoneura fumiferana
CGCAAAAAGTGATGAAAAACATTGTATGTCGCACGGGCGGTACTAGAATTACGAACATCGAGTCATTAAAGCTCTCGTTCGTAATTCCTTATTTACCGCCCTTAAGACATAATGTACTATTCATATTCAGTGCTTTGAATGCATATAAGCGTTTTGCTGACTTTCTTAAAGTGCCTTGTTGTCAGTTACTTGTCTGTCCGCCCGTCACACAGATTTACAACCAAACTTTTGGAGCTACTTCATGTCTTCAAATTTTCATGGCATTACCTAAGCATCTCGTTGATCCTAAGCCATATAAATTGTCAAAAAGTATTTTTGAATGTAGCTATTAATTAAAGAAGGGTGCGAAAAAATGTTTTTGGCCTATTCCATCGAGTGAGGTATCGTTGTTTAGAACTCGTTGAGTAGATAAATAGGTACAGTAATTATGTTTTTTTTTTGGAAGGCAAAGGAATAAGAAGCCACCAAAATCAGCTTATTTCGCAAACTTTTGTACCGACCGACCGCCTAATTTTGTGCTCCAATGCGTAGCACAGAACGGTCATTTGGACGGATTAGATATATTCTGCATTCGGTACAGAACACACACTTAGAATTATTATTTTATGGCGACAATTACTAAACCTATTGCAGTGTTTGTGATTGTTGGCTTTGAATTACAGATAAGCCGAAAAAGCGCTATCTCAATCAGAGTAAGTTTTGAGGAAATCGAATTTTTGTAAATTGTATTTTAGCACCTTCAAAAACAATCCCTCTTAAAGATGTTAAAACTTATTTACAAGTATTTTGGACCATATATAGCAGATTATATGTAATTTGTGCTATTTGGTGAGATAGAAAAAAAGGCGTCATAACTTGAGATAATGCTTTTAGCTTTGATCAGCTCATAGAACGCTACATATAAAATATATTGTTAAAAGTTTAATGAAAATACATTCTTTAGTTTATAAAATAAATTCATTGATATTTTTTTTACAACTTTTGTTTATTGTAGAAGAAATTTGCATAAAAAAAAAAAGCTTTTATTTGCTTTTCTATGAAATAAAATTAATCAAAAGTTTACAGTCCTCGCCATATAAACATCCAGTTGGCAGGTGTTATACCTATTTATCTTTCAATTATTCTTGTTTGTTTGTTTGTTTTTATCCTCTTGATCTTTCAACTCATTCTATCATATAGATAATGACTTGCCCTTCTGGTATAACACGTGAATTACGTGACGTGATTGACTGTGAAGTAGTCCTTGAGATTGTCTTTATAAAGATGAACTTACCACCTATTGCTTTGGAAATTGAATGCTGTTATTTTGAAGCGTTTTTAGCCTATGTAAGTATTGACATTACGGCTGTTTGGCTTCGTAAAACCGACATTGTAATTTAAGGAAAAGTTGAGATATGAAAAAACTTCTTAGTGATTTTTTTAAACGTTTTAAGTTAGATAGCGTTATTTGGCTTATACCATTAGATGCGAAATTTGTATAGCTATCGAAAGGAACAAAAAGAAATAAAAAAGGCGTAGGTATCTCAGACATAGCGCATTTCGGCTTAGCAGGGCAGTAGTGCGATTACAATTCCGTTGGTAAATTAAAGACCTAATAATAAGTACATCTTACAACGTAAATGATGACTACAATGTGATATTTTAAAATTCCGATGAGAATAGGTATTGTAAAATACCGGAATTTTAATTCAACTGCCAGATCTAATGGTTCACGTCGAACGCCGCGGTTAAAAGCTAGTATTACATAATTTGTTCTAATGAATGTATGAGTGTGATCCAAGAATTAGGTCGCATACTTAGTGTTAATTATTGAAGAGGCGACGTCGTGTCAAGCGTAGGTTCAAACATATACATACAAAATGGTAGTAGGTAACAAACATAATATAAAAAGTGAATTACATTTAGGGATGGGCCGAAATTCGTTTTACATTCAGTTTAACCAATTTCGGCAGCTTGGGCCGACCTTCGGCATTCGGCCAAAATTCGTTTTAAATGCCGGACATTCGGCACTAGAAAAAAGAATCTAATTTTATTTTATTTTATTTTATTTTATTTATTTGGGGCATCAACAGCAATACAGTACATTATAATAGGACTTAGGTACTAAACAGAAAGCCAATGACAGATGTCCACAGAAATACAGTTGGCGAATCATACTCAAAACAGTTAAAACTAACACAGGCAACAAGTATTGTTAGTGAGTCCACAAGACTATGATCTCTAGTATGATGTGTGTGTGTGTGTGTGTGTGTGTGTGTGTGTGTGTGTGTGTGTGTGTGTGTGTGTGTGTGTGTGTGTGTGTGTGCGCGTGTGAGTGCGGTCTGTTATAGGTACTCCAACCAAAGTCGATTTATGTATTTATAATAACAAAATCTTACTATTTTTCCGTTAGGACTTTTCGAATACGATTTTTAGTGTTGCCTTGCTACAGTCAAAGAGGTCAATATTGTGGAAACGTTTATTGTAGTCTCTAAGGACACGGATAAGAGGTGCATTCTGGGCGTACCTCGTGTGAACCAGGGGAACACTGAACAGGAAGCGATGCGTGTGGCGAGTTCGGTAAGTGGGTGTGAAAAACTTTATTTCAGAGAGCAGTGTAGGGCTATCTGTACGTCCTGACAGAATATCGTGCAGCACAGAGATATCTAACAGCATACGCCGATCCTCGAGACTTAACATAGAGTGACGTGTGCACGACAACTCGTAGGACGCATCAATTATTCTAGTACGGTAATTCAAATGACGCAAAAAACGCCGCTGTATTTTTCGATTTGGTCTTTGTACTTCGTGAAATGAGGAGACCAGACGAAGCTGGCGTACTCCAGTAAACTTCTTACATAGGCGTAGTATACTGTCTTGACGCACTGGATGTCACTGAAATCTCGGCAGACACGAAACACAAAGCCCAAATTTTTATAAGCTCGGTTTGCAATATCATCTATGTGATGTTCGAACGTCAATTTAGCATCTAGGGCGACTCCTAAGTCACGTATCAATTTAACACGTTGCATTGGCTGTCCTGCTATATAATATTGATGCACAATCGGGTGAGAACTACGCGTGAAAGTTATTTGGACACATTTACTTGCATTAACATTAATACGATTAACAATATAATAATCAGATAAACGATTTAGGTCATTTTGTAATTTTTCACAATCATCAGGGCTAGATACCTCCATATAAATCTTTTTATCGTCTGCGTACATTAAGAATTGAGAACTATTGAACACCGCATAAATATCGTACAAATAAGCATTATAAAATAACGGACCCAGGTGCGATCCCTGTGGGACGCCAGAAGGTATGTCAATAAAATCAGATCTGCAACCGCCAAGGACGACAGCTTGACGCCTATTTGCAACATATGATGAAACCCACCGAAACACATTGCCACGAAGACCGAGCCAGTAAAGTTTACGTAGTAAAATTACATGATCAACGCGGTCGAATGCCTTTTCAAAATCTGTATAAATCACGTCAACTTGCTTGCCCTTCTCCATACTCCGGAGGGTAAAGTTTAAAAATTCAGTCAGGTTCGATACTGTGGAACGGCCTTTTAGAAAACCATGCTGTTGAGGTGGGATCCCTTTATTAAGTACGTTATAAATGTTACATAATACAAATTTCTCAAATATTTTGCCAAACTGGTTCAAGATGGATATAGGTCTATAATTAGTTATAAGAGTTTTAGACCCTTTTTTATAGATAGGTACAATTAAGCCTCTTTCCATTTCTGGGGAAATATACCATCTCTTAAAGAGCGTGTAAATAATAGTGTAAGTGGAATGGCTAAGCTTAGTGCACACTCTCTAATAAAAAATGCAGGAATACCGTCACTGCCAGCTCCACCGTTTGGGTCTAATTGTAATAAAAGTTTACTAATTTGTTGTGAACAGATATCAATTGAGTTTATAGTTTCACCACTGTCGCAAAAAGGTGGAGGTAGGAGATAATTATCATATTTATCTGCAGGTTTACAAAATACGGAACTAAAGAAATCACTAAAATTTTCACATATATCTTGGTTATTATCAATTATTTCATCCTTATATACAAACGATTTTGGATAAGCAGAGCCACCACCTCGACGAGCCTTAATAAATGACCAAAGTTGTTTAGGGTTATATTTAATATTCTCCTGAACGCTGCTGACGTACTCAGTCCAACATTCCTCCTGGATTCTCTTTTGCCTGTTGCGTAAAATTGAGAACTCGTCGTAATCTAGTGGATTTCCAAACTTCTTCCATCTTTTATGTGCCTTTTCTTTCTCTTTGATAATTTTTATTAGGCTCGCCTTAAACCAGACTGGAAATCGATCTCTGCGGTTACGCAGATCCAACGGAACATACCTAGCGATAATTGTACTAATTGTACTACTTTGACTGAAATTAATAGAAAGTATGTCTGTCATATCAGTAAAATATGCACCAAAAATTAAATATACATAGCTACTTAGCACCTATTATTTTAATAAACCTCAAGATTACATTCGTAGCTTGAATTTAAAATAAAAACTTCGAACAAAACAAATAGAGACGGCATCACACATTTTAACCGTCAGTTAACACTAATCAATGGATGGTGAAACAGCTCCTCAGTATTTTTAACGGGTGTTTTCAAAAATAAAATTTAACAATCTATCTACTCTTATTTAAAATTTATTAGAGGCACGGCATTGAACCGAAAGTTGACTGTTTTTATT
>NC_133489.1:3074480-3111988 GCF_025370935.1 Choristoneura fumiferana
ACCACCGCCCATAGACAACTGCAACACCAGGGGGATTGCAGATGCGTTGCCAACCTAGAGGCCTAAGATGGGATACCTCAAGTGCCAGTAATTTCACCGGCTGTCTACTCTCCACACCGAAACACAACAGTGCAAGCACTGCTGCTTCACGGCAGGATTAGCGAGCAAGATGGTGGTAGCAATCAGGGCGGACCTTGCACAAGGTCCTACCACCTGCAAACTACATACTTAATTGTCACTTTTTTGTATGAGAAACTTAACAATTATAATAATAAATAAATATATAAATATCATGGGACACTTGACACCAATTGACCTAGTCCCAAACTAAGCAAAGCTTGTACTATGGACACTAGGAAACTAAAATAAATACATACTGTGTGGAACTCGTGTTTACCCGCGGCTTCGCACACGTTAATCATTAGACCCAGGAGCTGACCTGAAATTCCGGGATTATTAAAAACTCCCCTGAGAATTCCTGAAAATTAATTGGTGTTTTTTATTGACGTTACATTAAAAACAATCATGTCATATTTCATGACTCTAAGCCCAGCGGTTGTTGTTTCGAGATTTTATCCCTATCCCGTGGGAATATCAGAATAAAAAGTAGCCTATGTTATATTCCAGATGTTCAGCTATCTACATACCAAATTTCATCCAAATCCGTCGAGCCGTTTCAGCGTGAAGGAGTAACAAACATACTCACTTTCGCATTTATAATATTAGTAGGATAAGTAGGATTGTAAAGAAAGAAAGAAAGAAAAAAAAGATCCGTTGTATATATGGCCTGCCCAAAACGCCACTGCAACGAGTTAATCCGCTAAAAAGCTACCTCCAACTTTGTTGTGGCGATATCTACTCCTAATTATAAAAACAAAAGCGCAACGAAAATATCAGGCAACCTTTGGCGTTCGCTTTTTAAATATCATTTTCTTCTTTCCACTTGAACTTAGAGCACCATTCACTAGCGATTATTATTATTTCGAAACCTAACGAATACTACATTTGCTACCGAAGGCCAATAATATTTGCTGAGAGATCCAACTGTTTGCACGACCATTATCTTCGCCGTGTGATGTTCGAGCTCGTGATTTCACCGCCTACGTCAGTTGCACTTGAACATGCTAAACGGAAGGAGTTAAATGGGATATAGATATAGCAAATTATATACTTTTAAAAATAGTAGATTGTACAACGAGGGCATAAAACGCACTTTTTATGAACAAGTTATAAGTACACTGCTTTTTATTTCCAATGAGAGGAAATTAATATGCAACAGTGCGAATAAAGAATAGATATTATATTCCTTTGTAACCAGGTAATGATTAATTTACCTATTCATTTGACAGCAAAATTGAGGCACTGCAAAATAAAACTGCTAGAATTAAAGCCTAACCTACTATGTAAACATCAAAGTATGTTTCGTTTGTATATAACCTTACCAACAAAAAGTACTAAGTAAAAGTACCCCGGCTTAGTCACTTCAAAACTCAATATCTCAAAAACGGCTGAACTGATTTTGATAAAACATATCTAAGAAACATCGCTAGAAAACCTGCTTTCGATTAAAAAACGGCATTCAAATCGGTCCACCCGTTTAAGAGCTACGGTGTCACAGACAGACAGACACACGCACACAGACAGACACACATAGCGGTCAAACTTATAACTTTTATTTATGAAAGGGAAATCAAAAGATGATAGACGAAGACAAACGAATCTTTTGTTGTTGTTGTTGGATTAGCTAAGGTTCGTAATTTGTCGAACACCAATCTTTTTACCATAAATCGTCCGGCAGTATCTTATCCAGCCTCAACATTAATGAAAACATCACACTGATCTACGGGACCATAATAATCCCAAAAATAAACTTGAATGTATCTATCATCATCTGGACGTTCACTGTTCGACATAAGCCACCCCACAACTTAAATGTTGGGATACAAATTGTAAAGGTAAGTAAACCAAAAATATATGACTATTGTCAAGAGGGCGCTATTGTTTTTATTTATATGGCAATAGTTTAGTATAGTCAGAAGGCTTACCTGTTAGCTCTGATGTTAATTTAGAAAGGTTTTGTAGTGAAATAGG
The DNA here is from genome assembly GCF_025370935.1 of Choristoneura fumiferana. Lineage (NCBI taxonomy): Eukaryota > Metazoa > Arthropoda > Insecta > Lepidoptera > Tortricidae > Choristoneura > Choristoneura fumiferana. Next base: position 3,076,572 of record NC_133489.1, read on the forward strand.
TTCATTCCCCAAGTGTTTTTTTTCAGTCGTTTATTATAATAATAATAAATAATAATAAATATCACGGGACAATTCACACCAATTGACCTAGTGCCAAAGTAAGCTTAGCAAAGCTTGTGTTATGGGTAGTAAGCAACGGATAAATATAATTATATAGATAGATACGTACTTAAATACATATTAAACACCCAAGACCCGAGAACAAACATTCGTATTTTCATACAAATATCTGCCCCGACACGGGAATCGAACCCGGGACCTCAAGCTTCGTAGTCAGGTTCTCTAACCACTAGGCCATCTGGTCGTCTAAACGTTATTATAAACATTATTTACAATTATACGTTGTTGACTAGTTGTTGATCCTTTTGGGCATTTCTTGTTATTGTTCAAATAAACCGCCAGTGACACTGACAATCATTAAAATTATTGCCAGTGCAAGAAATTAGTTCCAATAAAATTCCGCAACATGGCGAATAGTCATAGGCTTTACTAATACATTATGTGCTACAATGTTGACATTTGACAGTTCAGAACAATCGGTTTTTGAACTCGTCGATGCCACGGGATGTGGCCGCCGGGTGTTGACATTTTGACAGCCCTCCCCAAACATCCTGTAGTTAACTATAACGCATTAACAGTGAACTAAACAACCGCTTAATGTGCTGTCAACTTAACCGTTGCGGAAAGTTTGGATTGATTTGACAATATTTTATGTTGGATGAGAATCATTTACGGCCTTTGTATGCTGGGCACATGTCTCCTCTCAGAATAAGAGGGCTTGGGTTATAGTTGCCACGCAGGACTTGTATGGATTAGGAACTTCACTCAGGCGTGTGTAGGTTTTAACGATTTCAATGACTATAAATCTTGTGGTAAATTTCAAATGCATTTTCGCACATTATATTCCGGAAAACTTAAATGAAAGAGTTTGAACCCAGGATCCTCTGCTTGAGTGGCCATAGGTCAAAACCACAGCTTTTTTAGCTCGAGGATTATTATCTGAGTATTGCTTTTATTCTGAGGAAATTATGCGCTATCTTGAGAAGATACTTAGTTTGAACTTTTATTGAATAGCCTTTATAAGCACCTTATGGCTGTTAATTTATGAGACTCATGCAATATTACTACCATTGTAACGAGAGGATTCCAAAGTGTCACCAACGTGTTGAATAACACTATGCTTAGACACTATGTAATAAATTATGCATGGCGTAGTAGAATCCCATTAACGTTAATTTGCGGCCAGTAATAAAAATCATAGACAAGATTTGATTACTTACCGATTACCAGTTTGGCGTGGAACCAACATATTGCACCCATAACACATTAACTAACATTAAAATAACTGGCTTGTAATGACAGGAAAAATAATCGAAAACTGCTGTACATTTAAAATTTTAAACTTAGAAAAGACCACGCGAATTCATCTTTTGCAGCCATCAAAGAAGCTATCCGAATAGAAGTAAAGTTCAAATTTCAATTCGCCAACGGTAAACAAAAGTTTGTGAACGCGACGGCGGGAAACGTGAGTGATGACAGATGACACTTCGCAGGTGTATTTTTCCGCACAGAAACACTGGTAGAGTACTTCTTGTTTAATTTTATTGTTTGTTTAATTTTGTTGATCAATTATGGTTGTTAGTGCGGCGTCGCAGCGCGCGGCCGACTGCGGCGCCGGCGCACGCTGCAGGCGCCCGAGTTTGTTATGCTCTTATACTTATTTATAGACCCAGTTGGTTCAAGATGGTATTAAATTTATATCGTTAAATGTTTTCAGATGTGTGACTTTTATGATGATTATCTTAGAATAAAATTTAGAGGAGTGGGCATCGTGCCAAAACTGGACGAGAGACTGAATGTGTAAAAACGTAGTACCTATAAAGTATTGAGTATTGAGTGTAGAAAAACTACTGCTTATGCAAATTTTCTGCTTGTTACATAACGCAATACTTTTTTTAATGAAATGTACGGATAATATCAAGATGCACAGCAGTGAGTCTGGCTAAAGTTCGGAAAACAAAGAGACACTGTATATTTTTTGGGACATCCATACTTTCTAGCGCCATTTCTCATCCTAGAAGCTGTTCGTTTCTACGGGTTATTTATTAACTGTACTAATTTTGTTTATAAATCTTTGTATGATGCGTAGATACTAGCTACTAGCTTTCGTGTATCTATGTTTTGTACGATTGTTGTTTTTAATTGTGTATACTGTAAAGGCTCGACTGGTATTTGTGTCGACGCTAGTCTAGACGAACTAATTTAGTTCTGTCAGCCTGTTCACTTGACTAGAATGAAGTGAATCACTCACTCTACTTTAGTGTAGCAATTAATGAGAGCTATGCTATTCCCACAAGTTCTAATGACAGTAACTTTGATAAAAACTAGACAAGTTCTAAATGCCATGGAAATTTTGTAAAATTTATTTGGTGCAACTTTATGGTGTCTAAGGTTAGAAAGAAAGAAAGAAAGAAAGAAAACATTTATTCGTGACATTACATGACGTGAAGTGACAAGGATAAGAATAATAACGTTAGGTTACGGCTGTATTTTTTTTTGTTTCTAGCTCCTACAGCAGGCCGTGTTTTGTACGTTAGTCAGTTTAACTACTGTTCTTTATGTAAGTATAATGGCAACTAGAACTGGAACAAAAATATTTTGAAATAATAAACCGACTCTATCTGAAACATTCGTTAACCAAGTGTTTTGAATAAAGGGTCCTTCCTAACTTACTATCTAAACTTAACTACATTCTTTTTAAAGTATTAATTTTAATACCAACCTGATTCCGTAACATAGCCGGACGATGTCTCACAAAAATTTATCAACACAACCATTTTAAGAAAAAACGTTAAACGAAACAAATTCCAAGCAGTTGGCACAAATCATTCATTCACATTCATTGACATTCCAATCTTAGCTAACTTAACACATCACTGGAACAATGAAGTCCACTTTCCGACCCAGTTGCCGCCGATACATTAGGTATACTGCACTAACTACAAGAATCATAATTTATGCGCTCATTAACCCCACCCAAAAACTTCGGTATGTTAACTTAATGAGCCCAAAGTCAAAACGTCGTTAGAACACAATATTTACCTACTTAAACAACAATAAGTCAAATAGATAAGGAGAAGTAAGTAAAAATGATGAATGAAAACAATAGAATTAATGAGACTAAAAAGTTTACGACGACGAAAAAGATTAGCTTAAGTATTTTGTTTTTTTTATATCCGTTCCAGATTACATTGTAACGAAAAAAAAGGGATTAGCTATCCTCGTTTTGCTTCCGTTTTGAAAATGGTATCAAACTTCAACTATAAAAAAATAAGTGAATAAAAATATTTCTCTATGCTTTTTTTTTAACAAAAGCTTTTTCGCAATTTTAATATCAACTATTATAATAAAAATAATTAAGTGATGTACTTACTGATAGGAAACACAGAATTTAACATCTTCATATTGAACTGACATTAATTTGATCAAAATTAATTCACGAATAAAACAAAACACAAGTGTATATCTTGCGAAATCGCTCGGTCGATTGAGTTCGATGCGTATTTTTCTGAAGTTATTGTCAGATTAGATTTAAATATCGTGTAGGCAGGTGATAATATTTGTGTCGCATATTTAAAAATAAAACAAGAGTGCCTCGTGATTCTTTAATCTATTATTTTATCTTATTTTTTAGGATTTTGCCTTGAGTTAACACCAAGTGCCAGCAGATGTTACTGCTCTCCGAATTCTGGGTGGAGGGAGCGACGTTCCGTCGCTTTATGCCCGGTTCACATTATTCCAGTAGCATTCGTTTGGATTGTGACCCCGCAATGTGTCGCTACTGGCACGATTTTACTCGAATAATGTGAACCGGGCATTAGAGAAGCAAAAATGAAAAATACCTGACTAATTTCACATCTATATTTTATGATTGTTTTATTTATACAGCATATTGGTATCAAGTTTAATGCTGCAAGTTTACATTGATAGGTAATAAATAAATACGGAATAAACATGGTTTATCTGTACCTTTAATTAATAATTAATTCAATAAATAAAAATTATTAGCACACAACGAATGACAGATCAAAACTAATCAAAGTACCATAGGATAAAATGACGTAAGAGACCACGCGAATTGTAAGTTAAAGTTAAAACCAAGCGATATTGAATAATTCCATCAAAGACGAATAATAAAACATCCAAGATCCTTGAAACCTATGACTGGTCAATAAAATCAGGAATTTTCGGTGATACGTTTGTAAATTATTTAAAATATATGTTAATGATCATATTTGCATTCTGCGTGTCTTTGGTCTGTTCCTTGATAAACAGTTATATTATGTAAGGCTCGTTCTATTACGTGATACGTTGAATATCTACGTGTTGATATGTGTAAAATAACAATAGACTATCATTTATCGGTAGCGAGTAGCGACTTTGTAAAAATAACTGGACTCTTTTTATTAATATAAACTTATTATTATTTTGGTAGCCTGTGTTATTTTTCGTTGAAATAAGATCGTAGTTTAGAAGTTTTTAATAATCTACATTAATATGTGGTGCCTTTATGTAGTTAGTAATACAACAATAAACTCGGAAAAAAACTGTTTTTAAATAGTAGATAGAATACACTTTAAATTTAAATTTATTACAACTTTCAATAATATAATATAACACCTACGTACGACCCAACACAATTATTCTTTATTTACTAAAAAGATGTTTTTAAGGTATCCATGTAATTTAGAGTTTCCAAAAAAAAAAAACACTATGTAAAATCTCCAAAATTTTTATTAAGTACATCATTATTTAAGCGTATATCTACACTAGGCTAATAAACAGACGTGTCTACATGATTCAATTAGTCTCGTTTCCCTCCTAATAAGGTGCGAATCAGTACGCGAATGCAGGCCCGCCAACATTGAAGCAAAAACCACGCATTCAGGAAGTAGAACCTAGCTATCCGACTCATTTGTATGCGACCTGAGCCTTGCCACAATGGCGAGATGAATAATTTACCCATAAGAATTTTTCCATTAGAGAAATACACGTGTCTGATCACGTTGTTAAAATGCGACTTGATTTATATGTTTATTTTTTTGTTATTTGCGTATTTTTCGCCGAAATGTTTTTGTATTAGCATCAAATACGAAGGTACGCAGTTTAGGCACAAGAAATTTTTTTGACCAACTCTATCATGGGGTTACATTATTGTTTAGAACTCGGAGTACAAAATACTGTATTCTTTATTTTAATATTGAAAAACAAAGGTAGGAATTCAGAAAAATTCTTTAGCTTTCCTATTGTTCTATAAACTTAAAATTTGTTTTTTTATTTTACGCTGTTGCTACTGTAGCGACATCAAATTTTTTTTTATTGAATGTTTATTGAAATAAAAAAAATACACGTAGATTTCATAAATTAACTACTAATCCTTAAATAAAATGATTGTTGCAGTCAATGTTTGTATATTTACTTGATTATTTGGAATCATCATGTCAGCCGAAAGACGTCCACTGCTGGACATAGGCCTCCCCCAAGGCTCTCCACTCAGACCGGTCTTGTGCTTTTCGCGTCTACCGCGATCCCGCGATCTTAATGGTCGTCGCTCCATCTTGTTAGAGGCCTTCCGACAGCTCGATTATTTGGAATGAATCGATACAATATAATTTTGATATTTTACTCTGAGTAGGTATAAGTACACTTTCTATTTAGGGAGGTGGGTTTAACCAGAACCATAAGAATCTGTTTAACGACTTCTTTTCTTCGACCTCTATCTTTCGTATAATAAGTTTTCGTTAGGAGGCGAGTGACGGAAAGACGGGAAAGCCTTCATTCGACAGTGCAACATTTTAAAAAAATCTATTCAGTTAATCTTGGTGTTTCCAAGGGATCAATCTCTGAACTGACAGAACAACTAGCCAATTTGAAAATGGAAACGTCACAAAACACACGTAAACCACTCGAAAAAACCCGGTCACGTAGTAATTTTTCACAAATAGCAACTTGAAAGATAATGTCGGTAAATACGTTTATCTTGTAGTGATTTTATTTTTGTATTATCGGCTTGTAACTGCCAGTCAAGCGAAGACAAGTAATGCTACCGTTGGACGCCTGGATACATTCACAATAAAAGAAAAATACGCTTCAAAAATAATCTTTATTTCTCTTACAAACACGTAACGTAACGTCAAACAGATCTCTAGATACTAATGTCATCTAGCGAAATTTCGCCTGAGTTAAGAGACTCCCTTACGAAAGAATATTATCTGTTACATAGCTTCTTCGTCAACAAATACTCATTTGACTTATTCTCACAATGAAATCTGTATTTTTTTTTCTTAAAAATAAAAGATAAATAAACAAACAATCAAGCAAGCTCGAAGGGCTAGCACTTCCCGCATCTATTTATAGTTCAGACAGACGTGACACCCAAAAGCAGCACAATGCCGGCTGAATAAGGACGCGACCGCTACCTCTCGCTATGCTCGATGCGTTCTCGATTTCGCCTCGCGTGTGCCAGAATACGGAAACGATTCCATTTTCAAATTTGAAGTTTGGCTTGGCCGCTACTGTTGCCAACTTGCTAAGTCAAGATCGTTCAAAAACATACTTTCAAACATTTATGAAGTAAATTAATGAATGAATAAAAACACGAATAAAAATAATTTATATGGTATTTTTTCACAGAGCTCTGCGAAATTGTTTTCACAGTTTGTCTGCAGGATACAGTCTCTATAAGAACATAAAATTATGTAATGAGTACTGTACCTTTAAAATCGCTTAAACGTTCATATTGCTATAATAAGGCTATAATATAATAATGTTACTGTCTTATTGAAGAGTTTTTAACAAATATTTTTTAAGGATTTTTTAAATTTATTTTTGTCAGTTTCAGTCAGTAAACTGTTAAAAAACAAATACGGTAGTCTTCCATTTAATGTTCTATCGCCGAAGTAGTTGGTCTGTCGGGGCACTTCGTATTTACTAGTATTTACCTGCAGCTTCGCTTGCGTCAACGTATTTTTGTTGAATGTTGGACAAATCAGATATTTTCCTTCATTTTACTACATCTACTTAATATATTCATCAGTTTCGAACACGCATTTGGATGGATATAGATAAATGCAAACAATTCGTATGCTAATAACATTCCATTGGTTCATTTATTTACGCGGATAAGCCATCATTACTCAAGAATGTCCACAGCGATGTGTTCATGATCAAAACCTAAGTGGGACGCAATACGTATCGCTAATCGCTTCGGTATTGCTTTCATTTGACATTTGGAAGCCGACTTTATCGCCATTGATTGCGCTTGGATTTGACGTTTGAAGGCTTGTGAAATGTATGCTGAGCCATCCTTCATGTGTCGTGTGCAGCTTATTTTCAAATTATTAAGTGAACATATTTTTTGTTTTGTTTTTTTTTTCACTTAATTACGATGATACAATATTATATTGTATTGAATAGGTAATTCTTTGTGCAAAGATGAACCTCTCTTTAAAGGGATCAATATTTTCCTCCTTTCGTCGTAATTAAGCACCGGGTGGTGTTAATGATGAGTCGAAAATAGTGAAAGTTTAAAATATCAGTACTTGGACGAGGCTCTCGCATAATAAAACTGAAAAACGAGCGTTTTTCCAGAGATAAGACCAAGCTAGAGCGATTGTTCGCCCCCTAAACCTCTCCACATAGCAAATTTCGTCGCAAACTATTCCCGAGACTCCCGAAATAACTGTACAAGAGTTACTCATTTACATGTAACGAAAAATTCACTTTTTTCGAGCAAATGCATTGAAAAGATTATTTTAGCGCACTAGTGCGATTTTTTTACAGTTTATTTTAATTCTCCATTTTAAAAGTTTACAAGCAAAGAGTTTTAAAAATGACAAAAATAAAAAATATCGACTAATACATAGAGAAATTTGCAAAATTAATTGTTTTTATTATAAACTGTAATTTAATTAGCTCAGATTTTAATGATTTCCAACTTTTATTTATTCGATAAAATCGCAGGGGCTTAACGCGTCGAAACTTTGCCTAATAATTTTAGTTAACCCAATGAAAAACAAAACTTACGCATGCGCATTACGGACGCGCCATTTTTGTAAAACTTTGCATTGTTTTGTTTTTATTTTTCAATTTTGTGTTAAATAATTAGTTAAATAATTGCCTATTTTCTCACAAATGTATTGAAAAACGTCGTATGGTACTCGGTTGGCAAAGTTTAACAAACTCGTGTCGATGAAAACTTACCTACCAACCTCATATCACAAATAACTATTACAGTAAATATTTATCTTATTACAATTTTATCAGCATAGAACCAAGCTAACTTTTTTTCAATTTTTTTTTTTTTTTTTTAATTCTAACAAAGTTACACTAACGCACCCTTACTTGTCAATTAATAGCAATAGCGATAGAGTTAAATTATGTAATAGATCTTATTAGGTTTGTGACTCACTGGGATTTTTAATGCAAATACACTCAAAGCGTTTATTATCACGAACGATCTTTGATGACATTGTAAGTCATTGGAATGCTAATTAATAACATACGAGTATAACATCCAACTTAAAGTTTTCCATCACATAGGTACCCATTTGATTACTTACATTTAATTATTGTTTAAATAACAAAGGGAAACAAGACATATAAAGGTCATCATCATCATCATCATCAGCCGGAAGCCTGGTGGCCAAAGGTCTCCCCTTAGAATGCGGTCGTCACTCGAGGACCCTTCTCTCCCAAAAGTTATAAAAAAACCGGCCAAGAGCGTGTTGGACACGCCCGAAATAGGGTTCCGTAGCCATTACGAAAAATTAAGTAATATTTTTCTAAGAATTTAGTATTTTGTACGGAATATTCCAAGTTTAGGTATATTTTATACCTTAGGATGCTATTTACTCTTAAACTACAAATAATTCTCAAGAAAACTTAACCGTTATAGTTTTCCATGTATGTTTGATATACTTACCACCATTCTTAATTTTTTCAAATTTTTGCGAAACTATAAGGGTTCCGTTTTTGCCATTTTGGCTACGGAACCCTAAAAACCAGCCAAGTGCGAGTCGAACTCGCACGCGTAGGGTTCCGTAGCTACCATTATCTTTATGCAACATTAGACATTAGCAAACAAACGGCAAAAAATTAGGTTTGTTATATGGGAGCCCCCTTAATAATTCATTTTATTCTGTTTTTAGTATTTGTTGTTATAGCGGCCACAGTAATACATGTTCTGTAAAAATTTCAAGTGTCTAACTATTACGACTCAAGAGATAGAGCCTTGTGACGGACGGACGGATAGACAGACAAATAGACAGACAGAGGAGTCTCAGTAATAGGGTTCCGTTGACACCCTTTGGGTACGGAACCCTAAAAACGGTCCTTTTATGAGATACACGGTCACTAGAACGGTCAACGGTTATCACAAAAAATACGGATGAAGGACTTTTATAGTAAAATTAAAATATGATAGTAAATATACCATCATCAGCCCAGCCTAAAAACGTCCCACTGCTGGGCGCAGGTCTCCTCTCAGAATGAGAGGGCTTGGGCCGTAGTTCCCACGCGGGCCCAATGCAGATTGGGAACTTCACACACACTATTTTATTGCTTCACCGGTGTGTGCAGGTTTCCTCGCGATGTTTTCCTTCAGCGTAAAGCTCATGGTAAATTTCAAACGTAATTTAGCACATGATATTCGAAAATTCAGATGTCCGAGCCGAGGTTTGAACCTACGATCCTCTGCTTAAGAGGCCACGGGTCAAATCACTAGGCCACCACGGTTTTTGGTGAGTAAATATATAAATAAATCAAATTAACATTCTAATCGTGCAATAACCTACGCATCCTACTAACATATGTGGCGTTATCTGGGAAAAGGTACCTTGTTGTCGGTATTGAGTTATTGATATCCCCATAATCTACATACATTTAGCTATCGAACCATGTAAGAAACATGCATGTAGGTTTAATAGATATTTTTAAAAAAAATGTTGAAGCTCAAAAGCCAGAAAAGGTGATTATGAGAAAATTGAATTCAAACTTGTACACCCAATAAAAGTATGTTATTGTTGGAAGTTACATAGATGACATGCTATTTGAGGAGTAGATTGTACGAGCTTTCAGGTTTCAAGAACAATTTTGTAATTGGACAACGGTTTTACTATAGTTTACCTTGCCAAAGTGCATAAAGTAAAAAAAAAAGGTTGATGGATTTTTTACATTTTTTTCTATTTATAGTATATTTCCATTGGATTTTATCGAAGGAAAAAATATTATGCGTAATTGGACACTAAATAAGAACTACTCCGTTTTGAATTAACGTTGTTTATAAAAAATACTTTAACAAAAATAACTTTGTTGTTTACAAATGTAATTAAACAGTCAAAATCAACAAACTTTTATATTTAGTACGCTAAAACATAGCCAAATGAGACCAAATTAACTCAATAAAACATAAAAAACTAGTTTTTTCAATCTCAAAATTCAAGGTAAAGTTTAGTAAAAAGTTGGTACAATCACTATATATTTTCTAAAAGGTACCTTATCGTCGGTGGTAAAATATTTAGTGATTATGAAGTGATATCATTTAAAAACGACTAATAACTTACAATTAATTTTAATAGTCTTAATTTAAGAACACTGTAGTATTAAAACTCTTACCAAAAACCTATAATTTTGTCTCAACACACTAAATGATTAACGTATTTGAAAAGGTACCTTATTGTCGGTCGTAAAATGTTTAGTGACATAGTTAAGAATAAGATCTAAAAAAATGCTTTTGATTTGTAGTTGTAACTATTAATCGTTATTATTATTACTATAAATCAACCTCTAAAGACCAGCAAGTGGTAGGACCTTGTGCAAGGTCCGCCCGGATTGCTACCACCATCTTGCTCGCTAATCCTGCCGTGAATAGCAGTGCTTGCATTGTTGTGTTTCGGCGTGGAGAGTAAGACAGCCGGTGAAATTACTGGCATTTGAGGTATCCCATCTTAGGCCTCTAGGTTGGCAACGCATCTGCAATCCCCCTGGTGTTGCAGGTGTCTAAGGGCGGTGGTAATCTCTTACCATCAGGTGACCCACTTGCTCGTTTGCCATCCAGTCGAATAAAAAAAAGACAAATTGGCGTAAATCGTCAATAAGGGCCTTATCACACTAGCGATTCGCGGGAGAGTTGAAAGCGAGGCGCTGCGAGCGTATAACGATTTCGCCGCAAGCGCGCAACGATGTCGCTGCTGCGAGCGCATGGCGAGTTCGCTGCTTTAGCGTCAAAAACGCCATATTGTAGACTTTCGTATAATAAATAGGGCTTATTCAGCAGCGACATCGTTGCGCGCTCGCGGTGATATCGTTTCATGCTCGCGGTGAAATCGTTACGCTCTCGAAGCGAACTCGCTGCGCGCTCACCTCGCTTTCAACTCGCCCGCAAATCGCTAGTGTAATAAGGGCTTAGCTGGCTACCGCCTAATGGTGGCCAGTTATTGATGATTTACCTTACTCTAATTAAACGCATTTTATGATGATTCTGATTGACGTTTTTTACGCGCCGACAAGCACCGCAATGGGCCCGCGTGGGAACTAATGCCCAAGCTCTCTCATTCTGAGAGGGGGCCTGTGCCCATCAGTGGGACGTATAGGCTAGGATGATGATGATGATGATGACGCGCCGACAAAGTACCGACGTCCGACACGTCTTCCAAACCGATACCGAGCGCACAGAAAGCATTCAAGAGCGGCACCGACAATAAGGTACCTTTCTTACTAAACTTTAAGGGATGTTTTAACTCATAAAAAATCGATTTAAAAACTTGTGTCTCTGTCAAATTAAAATTTAGACCCTGCTTATTAATATAGAGTAAAAAAAGAAAAAATGATTTTTTTCGACATTTTACTTCAAGCGCGATTATCTCGGAAACTAGAACCGACAACAAGGTACCTTTTACCAGATATCACCAAACTAGACCAACAACACTATTTATTTTTATCATATCTATTTTACGCAAAGCAATTCGTCGGTCTAGTTGTAAAAAAATAGATAGGTGTAAAAACAAGATGACTGCCTAAATCACTTTCTTCGCTATCGTCACGACAGAACTTAGATAACAAAAGAAATAAGACCACGACCTTCACAACTCAACTGGAAGTGGGACGATCATATTATCTGGGAACATAAGGTGATACATATTCAAATTTGACATTATAAAGCTTCTTTTTGACAATGTGACCAATTTGTTCGTAGCTTTCTAATGGTGATACGAGATGGGTTATTATTTCGAGAGGTTCAATTGTGTTCAGAGTCAGACTCAAATTTTCAGTTATAAAATTAGAAATATATCGTTTATTGTTTTTAAGTTGCTTAAGATATTATCACTGAAACTTGTGGTAAATACATTTTATTCTATTTTATCTTTTTTTCCACAATAACTTAAATTTTCTGCACAAAAGTCAGTTACGTGGTCAGGTTCGGATTATCCCTGACTACTTTGTAGTATTGTAAAAAATACAAGGGTATAGAAAAACTTGCTGTTTAACAACATGGATTGAATGTTCATAATATGATATACCATTCATGCAAACATAAAAAATTAGGACATTGATATAGGACAATTTTTTTCTACATTTCCCGTTGTTCCAAAATACACCGTCATTTTCGTAGCCACACTTATTAAGTAATATTTTAAACAAAAAAAGAGGTCAAACCTCCTGTAAATCTTTTTTAACTATAAGCAACTTTGAAAATAAGACTGCGTAAATATGACGTATAATGTTTATCGCAAGCCATAATTATTTATCTATAATTAATGTAATAAAGGTTCAAGTTAGATTTGCGTCAAAGATCGAGCGTCATTTTCGTTTACGGTTGCGACTTGGTGAGTATTGGGTAAATAAATATAATGTTTTACTGGTGCTGTGTCATTTGCAGTTAAGTTATTCAATATTGATTTCATTTGCTTTAAACCTATAGGATATTTACTGCAGAGCCGCGAAAGTAAGAACTTTTCAATTTCGTGGTCATCATTTTCGTGGTGCTATGGGCCACGAAACTGATTAAAGACCACGAAAAAGATGATTTTCCCTACAAGTAGAAAAAATACAGAACACTTTTTATAGAATTTTCTGCTTTTTACAGTGTAACCGTTTATGCCGTTATTGATTTAATTGATTTAAATGAAGAATGGTTGACCGTCAACAACATTTGCTCCAGGTGTGGTTATAGGAATTATGACCAGTGCGACGCCAATTTTGTTAACTGGCGAGAGGTTCAAGAATTATTTTGCCCTGAATGTACGTGTGAAATGTATATATCTAAATATTAAAAAAAAACTTCGTCATTTAGAGGAGCATTTTTGTTGTGTTGTTTCGTTGTAACATAATTTCGTTCGGGTCTACCGTAGACCTACACGGGGGGAAGGTATTGAAAGCTGTTTTGGTTTGTGAGTTGAAGTTATTAATCTTACTTTAATTAAATAATTTCTAGATAGTATTTAAAAGGTTACAAAAATGACAATTGTAGTCGTCATTTTCGTGGTCAAGTTTTAATTATTTTTTTATATAGATATCGATTGTCTATTTCTGTTGATACCTGATTAATAAATAATGCTTATTCTTTTTCTCATTATGATCGGATTTTCATTCAAATAGTACAATTATAAGATTTTAAATAAACAAAATGTTCTTTTTCGTGGTCTCGGTGCTCATTTTTGTTACCGTTAAAATTGGATTTTTGCTTTTTTTAACCAAAATAAACTTTATCGATCTCTTATAATATAAAGCATCTTATCGGTACATATCCTTATGTTCAAAATAAAACAGACCACATCAAAATGTGTGTTTATATTTCTGTAACATTTATCTTACACCTCAAATAATTACCCAGATATTGTGTATGTGACACACTGGAATAAGTTCCGGTTCCGGAAAAATAACAAGTTTCGAAGAATAAAGTTCACAATATTGTTGTTTCGGATATAATTATCATGGCTGCCTATTTCTATTTTACTCGGTTCCCATCACACAAGCGTGTGAGCAGTCAAGCAGGCGTGAAGGAATGGGGGAGGAATCGGGATCCATGAGAATTGGCCTGAGAACTTCTACAATTTACATACTCAAGAATAATATTATGATGTGTCTCTCATTATTTTAATTGAACCAAGTATCTTATACTTAAGTCCGTGAAGGCAAAGGCTAAGCAGCGACTTATGACAGCTGTCATAACAACTATTAGACGAACTCGGATGAAATTTGGTATGTATCTAAATAGCTGGTAGTCTGGAATAGGCTACTTCACGATATTACCACGGAATCCATGTAAACTCCAAGTTTCTTACCTGTTAAGCCTACAGACATACAATTTTTAATTTTGAGCCCGTGCCGTGCCCAGTTCTTAGAATAGGCTGGACCTATGCTTCCCGCGGATATCAAACGAGACCAAAGAACTTCACGTGAAAGCGGGTAGCAGAGGGCGCCTACTCCTAAATTCGAAAATCGAAGTTCGTATCGTAAGTACCACCTCCACACTGTAAGAACACACAAATCCATATATCGCCACTACCACACTACACCGACGCTTTTCGAACTAAACAAAAGCTCATCTTCAGAGCAACACAACCGTTCTCCATGCTGCTACCAGCAGGGCTACTACGAAACTCGAAACTCGAAGTCCCTGTCGCTGACCGCACGACACGAACTTCGAGTTTCGAGTTTCGTAGTAGCCCTGTAGATGTTAGACTCACAAAGCAAAGTAGTAAGTAAGTAAGGGTGAGGAAAGTATTTTATTTCAGTTCATTGATATGGACCTCCGCAAAGTAACGCCTGATTCAATCAATTATATAAAAATACTCATAGAATATTTCCCTTATTTCGGTAAAATCTTGCACCCACTGTGACCACACTTTATTTAATCTCCGTGCTTTCCAATCGCTAGCTCCGACAATTAAACCGATTTACACCACAAAATTGCAATTAATGACAAAATCGATTTCCAGTGAAGAAAGTAATCCCCGCTAACAGTAGAACAATGCGTGGCCATTACCGCTGACAATGGATGGCGCTCCCATGTGAAAGTGTTGGCTGCGCGGGCGCAAGGTGGCTTGTTTGTCCCGCGCTTCAACAAACATTGTTCATAGGGTTGCCAGAAAGCGCTTCGAATTCAAGGTTAATATATATGTATTGTATGTATGTATGTAAACTCTTTATTGTACAAAAGTAAAGAAACAAAATACAATTGTCAAACTTTAAGATACTTGTGCAAGGTCCGCCCGGATTGCTACCACCATCTTGCTCGCTAATCCTGCCGTGAAGCAGCAGTGCTTGCACTGTTGTGTTTCGGCGTGGAGAGTGAGACAGCCGGTGAAATTACTGGCACGTGAGGTATCCCATCTTAGACCTCTAGGTTGGCAACGCGTCTGCAATTCCCCTGGTGTTGCAGATGTTTATGGGCGGTGGTGATCTCTTACCATCAGGAGACCCACTTGCTCGTTTGCCATCCAATCGAATAAAAAAAAAAAAAAAAAAAAACCTTGTACAAAGGCGAACTTATCCCTTTAAGGGATCTCTACCAGTCAATCTATGAAGTATAAAAATTAATCGAGGGCATGTTTGTATAATTTTTTGGTCTTATTTCGTTGGATTTCTATTCTGTATTGAGTGTAATGGTTTTGTTTGACGTACTCGTATTATTATAATGTACATAATCTATATATATAACTATGAAATTATATATTCAAACGCTACAGTTAATTTGCCCTCATTTTTTGATTTAACAGGTTATGACAAGTAAGCTTCACAAACGCTTTTTAAAAGTCAAATATGATGATGATTATGATGATCACTGATTTAGGTGCCCTGCCCATCCTTATTAGATCAATGAAAGAAAAAACTTTAAAACAAAATTCCACAGACAACCCTACCGCTTATTCTAACGAACGGTCCTGCGAATTTTGCGTGAATAGATTTTTTCCAATTTATTTCCGTCAGCAGAATCTTAATTAGGCATATACGAGTATACCAGCAAAAAAGTGTCACGTATATGCAAGTAAACAATTACGGTAGTTCCAATCAATTCAAACAAACATCCGGTTGGAATGATAGAAAAACAAAAACCAAAAGCGTAGTTATAAATGAATATCTGCAGACGCATGTCATTAACACATACAATTGAGAAACTGGTAATGAAGTCATCATCATCATCATCATGTCAGCCGAAAGACGTCCACTGCTGAACATAGGCCTCCCCTAAGGCTCTCCACTCAGACCGGTCTTGTGCTTTCCGCATCCACCGCGATCCCGCGATCTTAACCAAGCCGTCGCTCCATCTTGTTGGAGGCCTACCGACAGCTCGTCTTGTCGGTAATGAAGTAACAAGTGCAAATTGCTAAGCACTATTTCAAACGTCTACAAATTGAGCAGGCGCTAAGTTACGAAGCAAAGAATCGATACCGTCATGTGTACCTATAGCTACCGACTTCTTAATCAGTGGTGGTCGTTATGCTATAATTGAATGTAATGACAAAGCGCAGGGGTGCAATGAGATTATCCTTCCCTTCCCGTCTTACGCTAAGTCTCTGTAATTATTACTTCTACAGGATACCGCAAATGTAACATGATTGTTGGCTAGGGTACAGTGTGTTAGGCTTTTAATGAGTGCCAGATGATACACTATAAAATTGTTTTAAGACGTAATAAAAATGTATTAAAATAAGCGTAGCTAAGCGAATTAGCTCGTCGAAGTGGCAATGGGCAGGCCATATAGCACGGAGGATAGATGGCCGTAGGGACCGAAAACTTCTCGAATGAAGACCGCGGATCGGCAAGCGTAGCGTAAGACGTCCACCAACGAGATGGACGGGTGAGCTGCTTAAGCCCGCGGAATCACAGTGGACGCAGAGCGTTTCCAACCGAAGCTATTGGAGGTCTATGGAGGAGGCCTATGTCTGACAGTGGACGTCGTGGATGGAAATAAACGTAACAAGACTTGCGGAAAGCACAAGACCGGTCTGAGTGGAGAGCCTTGGGGGAGGCCCATGTCCAGCAGTGGACGTCATTCGGCTGACATGATGATGATGAGAGGGACTTTGATGGCTAAACTAAACACCATCCATTTTGAAACAATTTTACATCTCTTCTTCTTCTTCTCCTTGCTTTGAGTAGGAAATTCATGTCACTGTTTACCGACTATTTACTTTACACATTTTGAAGAACTACATCACAATTGAAAAAAAACTGTAAGTACGTATTTTATTTTAAAAGTATTAAATAGTCTTAAATATGAAGACACTCATATTTCTCGAAGTTCTGGGAAAAAATCCAATGCCAAAAACGGAGATCACAACGCAAACAAACGAAGGTCACCTCATTTGAATATAATCCTGCGTCAACACCACATTAGCAATCGAGAACGTGACTCAAACCAAAAAAATAATTGGCGAACTAATTATCTACGGTCCAAAATTAAAAACGTACAATTTCATCGTCACACTCTCAAACATTAAAGTAGACTTTATGCCCCTGCCATAGATAGCGTTTCAAATGAAGACACATTGCAAAAGGCTGGTCCTAAAAATGACAACTGCTGCTTTGATTTTGCATTCAATAATGACAAAGTAAACTTTAATACGACGGAAGAAGTGTTTTCAAGACGCATGGATGCAACGTCCCACATTGTTTCACAAATGTCAAGACACAGAGGCGTGAGGCCATTAGAACAATTACAATTTGGAGTAAGTAGGCCATCTCCCAGGACGTTAGTTGTCATAATAACACAGACAAATGTACGTAGTTTATTAAATAATGAGACGTTTGCTTCGTGGTTCCTTTATTATCATAATGTGGTGGGAGGACATTCGACGAGGAAGCTACTACGGTAATTTGTTAGAAATTGGTCTGGTTACTGTTTAAGAACTCATTTACTGTGTAAAAAAATATTGCATAGACTGTCTGTAAGCAAAATCACAATTAATCCTTTTTAAGAACCTTTTTTTAACCTATAGCATACCTATATGCTAGCAGCGAGCTCTTAAGATCTTCATATTCGTCATCTGGCTATGTTACTATTGTGATCTGTATCGTAAGATTTCTTTGGGATATAAAACCTTATCTAACTGAAGTGGTTCACTGCTTAAAGTATACGTGTGTGCGAGTTCAATGTTTGATAAAGAGTTCTGTTTCATTATTAATCATTCATTGTACTTAACATTCAAAGTATCAAATGTCACTCTGACACTTTGACCCAAATCTATAAACCAACACGTCCATTATCTCTGATCTTTTTAATGCGATATTGATCAACGCTCTACATTCATTGTCCATTGTTTAACCCTGTCACATTAATTTCACTTATTATCATTAGAACTAGCACACTGTCAATATTATCATCATTGTGTACGCTTTCCTAATAGTCAAACATCATTTGCTGTGACGACCTCTGCACGCATCAATCATTTAAACGCTTGATTCGTACCATCGACTGCACCAATGATAAATGGTGTTGTGATACCCACCCCATAACCTACATCACATGGATCTGTACATACAAATTTATTTGAAAAGTGAAACTCAGTATTTCATGACAGATATTTCCAACGGTACCGATAACTTTGCATCGCTATACCTAACAATATAAATTGTTTTGTCCGAAAACTGTGCTTCGACAGGACAAAGAGCAACCCGGATTTGCGAGTTAACTTTTGCATTGCTTTCGTTCACAATCCTTTAAAATTAAACCAACGAACTTTCGATTGTACGACTGACCCGAACAAATCGTGTCCTCAAATCTGGGAATGTAAAAATGCATCATCAAGTCCTTCTTTGAGTCGAAGTTAAGTGTTTTCTGAGAAATTGCGTAGGGTATTTTTAAAAGATTCAATAAAATGATAAATTACTTTATCCTACGTAACTTTCAACAAAAGAAATCTATTGACCCTATTAAGCAAATGCGGTGACATTAGAAATCTCTAGAACATTGCGTCAACGCGCGCTGAATTCACAACGCGTCGCTGATAGCGATACGATCTACCCATCACAGATTCTAAACTTTACAATATTGTGAAATCTATTTATTTTGGAAGTATGTAAATTATCTTGACTTGAACAATTGAGGCGGCTTCTCCATTTTTGTCAAAGTGGCATCAAAGGACCTCTTGAGAAAAAAAGATGCTTGCTTTTTCCAATTCATCCAAAATCTTGTAACTATGCCTCGATATTTCTATCCGTCATAGCTAGAACTGAAGCTAGTAAAACAGAAAGTGAACCCGTATGTCATTCACACAATCGTAGGATCTCCAACCGGTTTCAGAACATTGAATTTTCGAAGTCGCTTCAATATGTTAATGTATTCGTGGAGCGATTGGGTGACGTTTATGGATGAAGTCATTCACAAAATGTTTCTCATTGCAAAGGAAACTTAGACAATGTCTTTAGAATCCATTTTTAGCGCCCGAGTAACAATAAGCTTAGTACCAGACGGCTGTTGGAAATGATGTCATTACAAATCAGTCTTAGAATTCAAGATATGTATACTTATAGTAGCAAAGCAAAGCTTGTTACTGTGCTACAGGACAGGAGACATGACCCCCCCTCTTCCCCCAAGTAAAATTGTTTGTTTGTTGTTTGTTTATACTCTTTATTGTACAAAAAGGAAAAACAAAAAGGTTACATAAATAAAAGTAAAGTGTTAAGTACAAAGGCGCACTTATCCCTGCAGGGATCTCTGCCAGTCAACCTTTGAGTGGTAGAGGAGCAATCAAAAAAACAAGGATCGACAAATAGAGCAAAACATTTGAATAAATATAAATGCATATGTAAACCTCAAATACCTAACTATATACAATAAATATATAACACATTATTATTATTATTATTAGCCTATTCTGTCCCACTGCTGAGCAAAGGCCTCCCCCCAATACTTCCACTGCTCTCTGTCCCCTGCATACAAGGGCCAGTCTTTCAAGAAGAAGTCCAGTTCATCCCGCCATCGCCGCCTAGGTCTGCCAGGTCGCCTTTTCGAGTTGGTGGGCATCCACTCGGTGGTTATCTTGGTCCAAAGCTCGTCTGGCATGCGGCAAACATGGCCCAGTCCCACTTCAGCTTAGACGCCGATCGACCTACATCAGTGATTTGGGTCATGGAGCGCAGGGCGGTGTTCCGGATCCGATCGACGAGTTTTAAACCTAGCATGCTGCGCTCCATGGCTCGCTGGCAAACCCCGATTTTGAACTTTAGAGCTTCTGTCAAGGACCAAGTTTGAGCACCGTAGGTGAGAGTTGGTAGTACGCACATATCCATGAGTTTCCTTTTTAAGGAAATTGGGAAGTTACCCTTCATGAGGTGTTTCATTGACCAATAGCTCCTCCAGGCGTTTTCTGTCCGTCTTTCGACTTCTTTTTCTTGCCTCGCCTGGAAGGAGACTAATTGGCCCAAGTAAATATACTCATGCACATATGCGATTTGTTCACCGTTTATCTCGATCCTACGTTGGGTGCTATTTGTCATTAACTTGGTCTTCGACATGTTCATCCTTAGTCCAACCTCGAGGCTTGCTTTGCTTAGATCACTAAGCATAACTTGGAGGTCGGTAGCTGATGAAGAGAAGAGGACTATATCGTCAGCGAATCGAAGATTAGTTAATCTTCTATCACCGACGACCAGCCCCTTGTCCTCCCAGCGCGGCGCTAGCTTCCGAAAGACCTCTTCAAGTGTGCTGGTAAAAAGTTTGGGCGATAGCGGGTCTCCTTGTTTGACCCCTCTTTGTATAGGGAAGGACGGTCCTGTTGAATCCAGTCTTATTGCGGCTGTACTATTGGTGTATATGGTTTCGAGGAGGTTAATATAGGTTTGTTCAATGTTTTGGTTGTGCAAAGCTTCGAAAATGGAAGAATGGGTAAGGCTGTCAAAGGCTTTAGAGTAATCGACAAAGGCAAGATAAAGGGGGAGTTTGTGTCCTGAGTTTTTTCCAGTATTTGGTTCAAGGCTTGAAGGTGATCAGTGGTCGAGAGTCCAGGACGAAACCCTGCCTGCTCAGGTGGCTGGTGGTAGTCAAGATTTCCTGATATGCGCCTTTCGATAACTTTTATGAAGACTTTGTACAGATGAGAGACAAGACTTATATAAACACATATAACATTATATATCTATAACTAAATATTAAATAAAATACACACATTTACATACAATACATAAATAACACAAGTATAAAGGATAATTACTTACTAAATAATCAAGGAACTGTAGTGTGAGCCACATCTTCTTCAATGTCTTCAATTGAATAATCTTCTAAAAATTTACAAAATAAAAAAGGCATTTTTTCCCCTAGCCGCGATGCATTATTATTAGTGACCCCCTCCAAAATTTCAGGCTTGCTAGCAGACAAGGTGAAGCATGATCTCCGAGATTTATAAGTACCTTACCCTAAAACTACTAACCTAAACCGTGGTGGCCTAGTGGTTAGACCTATAGATTCTCAATCATGTGTTCAAGACCGGGCTTGCATCTCTGAGTTAGTCAAAATTAATTTGCGAAATTACATTTCAAATTTACCACGAGATTTACGTTGAAGGAAAACATTGTGAGGAAACCTGTACAATCCTGCGGAGTAATTCAATGGTGTGTGTGAAGTGCCCATGCTGCACTGGGCCCGCGTGGGAACTACTGCACCAGCCCTCTCATTCTGAGCCCAGCAGTGGCACGTATATAGTCTAGGATGATGATGATGATGATGATGATGATCAACCTACCAAAAAGCATAAACAGAACATTGTAACGTCCCAATTCCACAGTCGACATGTTGGTAGAGCCATCAAATCGGAACTATAGTGTCAGGTAGCCGAAACCAGCAAACTTGATACCACCGTTATTAACCACAAGATAAAAACAGTATGGCGTCAATCATCGGCCAGAGACGGTGTCACTAATGACTATCCGAATGAACCAATTCTATCACCCGATGATACAGTAGTTCAGTTAATTGGAAGAAGGGCCATTTGAATTTGAACTCTAAAAATGGCTTCGTTTAATATAAAGTTCTAGGTATGAGTAATAGTCATTCAATCAGCGTAGGTAACATGAGTAAGGTCAAACTGACAATACGTTACACCGGGTACAAGTGATATGTCTTCATAGAAATATTGACCACAAGCGTAATAACAGTTATATGTTGTCAAAGCATATTGTGTGTGTATCAAAGATCGGGTTGCATTTAATTTTATTCTAGACTAGACGCTAACTAAAACAAATTATTTGAAGGCATTCCGATGATGCTGGCAGCGTTCCCTTTTTGAATAGCTAACCTAATTCTTTGTCTGCCAGCTCTTCGGTTCCCTGTGACATCTACTAACCTCATTGTTATTTCCTTGTAGTCAAACTGTTTTTAAAGTCATCCCCCGTCTCAATCCTCACTCCAACCTCACTCTCATTTACTGATGACATTACGAGATTATTATCACGGACTCACAGGTTTTGCAAACATGATAGGACGCAATCTTATGTAAGAAAATACAGGAATAGCCTCTGCTTGATGTAATATAAAACTATGTAGGTGCGCCTTCTAAGGCTGCGTAGAATAATAATATAAGTCACCTGCATTAGTATCTGCCACAGTGGAGCGTGCAAAAATATCTGACCAGTCTTACCAGTCCTAGAAATAGAGTCGTATCAGATATATGTTTGCTTAGTTGGGTCAGATATTGGTGCTGGTGACTGCAAGGCTACTACGAAACTCGAAACTCGAAGTTCGTATCTAACCGTCCCTCTCGCTCTCGTATTAAATAGTATAAGTGTCAGAGGGACCGCACGACACGAACTTCGAGTTTCGAGTTTCGTAGTAGCCCTGCTGGTAGCAGCATGGAAAACGGTTGTGTTGCTCTGAAGATGAGCTTTTGTTTAGTTCGAAAAGCGTCAGTGTAGTGTGATTAACCATTAGGCAGAATGGGCAACTGCCTAGGGTCTGACATGGTTAATCCAGCCCTAATCCGGTCCATATGGTGGCGATTGCCAAACAAGTGGTATGAAACATATGAGCAAATAAGCTTCGTTAAGACATTCTAAGCCTGCTCTTAAATTAGATTGGGTCGGTATTAATTCATGCGTAGCCATTAAGCTGTGACGGAAGCAAGATCTGAGTCGACTCCAAACTGGATTCCGAACTAGTGCACTCTTGTGCTGAACCGTTAATAGCGGATAGTAAATTGGTTAAATCGTGAGAAATGACAACAACGTTTAAAGACATTATTTTTAGCTGAAATTATAATTCCAAAATGTGTACAAAGAAGTTCCAAGTTTGAATAGAAGATGTCTTTAAGGGATATGTTCGCCTTTGTACGTCTTTTTGTCATGGCATCTGTCAATTTCATGTATTTTATGTACCAATATGTTGTATTCAGTACCCAATTTGAATCAATATTTTTCTACATCAATCAATTATGAATGATAGTAGCAGAGGGAATATCAGCAAAATCTAAATCAAAAGTATATTTTCAAAATTGACCACGAGCGTTATTTACACACACACAAACATCACGCCTGTATTCCCAAGTGGAGTAGGCAGAGCACACGAAACGTTACAGCTTCGGAGCCACTTTTAGCAATTTTAGGTTTTAAGTATAGTTACAGGTTGCTAGCCTGTCGCCTACGGTATACCTTAACCTATATCCTTTGTCGCAACTTACGACATCCACGGAAAAAATGGAGAGGTGTAAATTCTAATCCGACACCACACGAGAGTTATACTCATGTGATTTATTCCCGAAATATATTACTTATCCTCCTAATGCCCAAAGTCCTTTATAAAGGACTTATTCTAATTTGAACATCAAACTCTAAATGACATATAGTTTGATGTTCATAAATCAAAAATTTGACTTGGGCGTTAAGAGGTTAAGCATGAGTAAGTTCGCGAAAGTTTTAAGACATTCTACAACTCCCGGTCTGCACAGTGTCAGGCCAGTATCATCGCCAGGTATGCATACGTCATAATCGTCCTGCCATTTCCTTGGTCCGTCATTTCGTTGCTCAGTTTTGGAAAAAAAAACATGACGTCGCTTATGTCACCCACATTATTATCATAAGCAGTAAAGTCAGACTTCATTTGATGTATACATATGTTGCTTCTTACATCCGTCATCGGGAGCCTCTGATTCCCTTTCACTGTGATTTTACTATTTTTATTAGACTTTCTATTTAATAGTTTACGTGTTCCTAATTACGTAACGCGATATCAATTGGCGTTGCGATGATAATAAGGTAATGGAAATTGGCTTGTAGGTGACGCTGTTTTCTCTGTGTTTCCTATAGTATTTTCTACTTGTGTGTAATGTTGTTAATAATAATATAAACTGTTAGTTTAAATTAACCTTGGATTATGTATCGAAAAGCTAGAGACGCCATTATTTTAATCAGTTAGATAAAAATTTATACCGTGAAAATATTTAAGCGTTAGGTACGTTTTTTTAATCGTCAATCTGTTTAATCCTTTATCTATTTTGCGTCGCTTAGATACGTCTTTGTCTCTAATTCCTTCTTTATCGTAAACTAACGTTTGAATCTATTTATATTCGTTGAAAGGTGATTAAAGCATAATTTCTAACGCCAAATTTTACTTTCCAAACAGGATTCATAGCAAATTACGCATCTTGATACGATTTAATCGCCATCAAACGTAATAACGGTTCAGTTAGCGTGTAACTAGTGACCGTCAAATATAGTATAGCCATAGAACATGTCGTAACAGAAATTACGCAAGCAAGAGCTTATAATTGATTGTTCCATGAACACGAGTACATTCTTTCGATCTCGTATCTCAATTTAGGTAACTGTCAAGCAATATAGATTGGCCGCCCTATCCCGCTATTCACGTACTTAATAAATAAGGCACTTGTTTTTTTTATAAAAAATCCTTAATAAAATGCAGTAGCAGCAGCTTTATTCTACCAAAACTGTCACTTGGGTTTCACCGTTTAACCGCCAAATGTTGGTGTTGGCCACAATGCGATATCAAAGTAAATATATTACTAAAAAAAACAATGAGGCTATGGCATGATCAGCATCCGGCCTACGGATGATAGGTCTGGAAGGACATTCAAAAGGGCAACAAAACTTGAGGGGAGGATAAATTCGAAAAAAAACGCGAAGCATCATAGAGAGGGAAAATTGAGTAAAAGCCAATTTTCGTATATAAAAAGAACTAGTGGCGAACATTTCAAGTAATTTTGATGCAAGTTGCCGGAGAGGTAGCGAAGAATCTCGCAATGTATCACCAGGATGAAGAAGGTGGTCAGGAACATAAAGGAGTTCAGTTGCGTTGCTAAACTTTTTCTTAAACCTACTTTATTTTAAATGGCTTATTCTTTGCCAGTACCTTCACGCTGTGTACATAATAGGGTTGGGAAACGTCCCTTGAGGCGACATTACGAGCATTACAATATGACTGATGAATTTTGAGACACAATACGTTGCGTAAGTCAGGAAGGCGTTAGTATTGTTCGGTAGCAAACGACCGGTGTAATTGTAGGCAATTTGATATTGTGATTTCATCATACAACTAACTAAATAGTGAGAAAGATCAAATAAATGTTTAGTAATATGCGAATTCAGTTACGCGCTCATTCTGGCATCAGTTCAGTCCTGCATTCTGGTTTTCTGACAAACCGCGGCAAATTAAAAAAAAACAAGGTTGACAACACTTGCTGTACACTGATTAAACGATGTTGATACTAAGATGTAATTCCGCACATGAATTTCGAATCAGAGGTGCGAGTTCCACGATCTGTTTCATGGTCCCTAGGCACCACGTTAGCACGGCCTCGCACCTCTGGTTTTTCTGAATTACAAACCACGAGCTTTGCGGTGAAATTGAAAAACAAAAAGCAATTCAATGGTGCGTGTGACAACCGCACTGGGAACTATGCTTGTTCTGACCTGTACAGTGACGTTAAAGGCTGATGATTGATGATATGATACTAAGATATTTATTAAAATTTTCCTGATATTAAATGTGTGAAAGTTGATGATGCACTTTAATACTTTAGTAGTAGTACGCACTGAACAAATTACCTACTATGTATTTTCTCTGTAAGTGAATTTGTATATTCTTAAGAGGAAATATATATCTTAAGCCTAAACCTAGTAGTCCCTTGGTAGATTTTATGACCTTTGTCAGTGCCCATTTACGTACAGTCCAGACGCATAAATTTTTGGACCAGATTGGCATTGAATATATCATCTAACGTTTTAATTCTATCATAATTTTATAACATTTTGCATTTTGAGGATGGTAGGAGGTTGAATCAAACAAATAATAATTTATTTGTTTCTAATAGCAGAAGTATCAAAATTGTCTAAGCCGGTTTGGAATGACAATATGTCAGTTTTGACAGTCTCAAAAATGATACTAGATTAAATTTTCGTAAAAAATGCGTGGACATCTTTCGCTAGCCAGTCTTTTACCTACTGAAAACGTTTAATTTTTTTTTCAGTCTGGGCCATCACCATCAGTCCGTCAGTCTGAGAGGGTTAGACTATAATTTTGTTGTCATTCAGACCAGAATGATGAAGTGAACTGATACCAGAATAAGCTTGTTACCAATACGTCTAAACACAATCTAGACTTAATCATGACTTTTATTATACCTAGAGTTTATAAGTCTTTTTTCAATGACACAGTATTATATAGCAAGGATCCATATACGAGTAGCACGAAGAACAGATAGTCGCTGGGGCCGAAAGGTTCTCGAGTGGAGACCGCGGATCGGAGCGCAGCTTAGGACGTCCATAAACCAACGAGATGGACGGATAACCTGGTTAAAGTCGCGGGTACACGTTGGAAGCCAACCGAGGGAACTGGAGGTCTATGGGGAAGGCCTATGTCCAACAGTGGACGTCCTAAGGCTGATATATGATGATGATGATGGCAGTATTATATTTACAGAACAGACTAGAATCATCATAATCATCCTAGCCTTCATACGTCCTACGGCTATGCACAGATCTCAGAATGAGAACGCTTTGGCTGTGGTTCCCAAGCGGGTTCCATGCGATTTGGGAACTTTGCGCACACCATTCCTTCGCAGGTGTATTCCTTCACCGTAAAGCTCGTGATATTTAAAAAATGTGAATTTAAAAAAAAACGCACATTGATACTAAAAACAATCAGATCTGAGAAGACCAATAGGTCAAATCTACCACGGCTCCCAAACTGCATAGACCGTAGTATTGCAGCAACGAGTGATTGACCTGTTCTTCAATTTCGGTAACTGACTTCATAATTATGTAACACTGAATGAATCAATGTATCACTCAATGCGAACCGCCGACTCACTCAGATGTGAAATCCACCGGATCATCGACAGTTGTAATGTTGTAAAACGACTTGCTTTTCTTTTTCACGTTAATTATTAACACTTTTGATTTTAATAACCTTAACTAATGCCGATATCTCGGAATTGCCGTTTATTCAAATTGTTAGAAGACAGTGGGAAAATGTAGGTATCGTTTGCATTAAGTACATTCTATTGGATCAACTGGATAGGCTGGTGGATGGATTTATTTCTTTCTTTCTATTGCACGAGAAATTTACACTAAAAAAGAAAAAATAATAAGTACGTAACCCGAAAACACTCAGAGACAGGAACTAGCTTCAATCTAGTTTATTGAAGCTAGATGGATCGTTCGCCCCTGAAAGATCCCTAATCGATGTTTCCGAAATCCCCCCCTTACCCAAATGTAAAAATAAAATAAACAAGAATTGCTCGTTTAAAGATTTATAATCCTAATTATATATTATAAATGCGAAAGTTTGTGTGTGTGTGTGTGTGTGTGTGTGTGTGTGTTTCTTAACATTTGGATAAAATTTGGTACATAGATAGACTGGACGTCTAGAATAACACACAGGCCACTTTTTATTCCGCTATTCCCACGGTATAGGGATAAAATCTTGAAATTTCAACCGCTGGGTTTTAATTCATGACATTTTGTACAGTAAAGTTGTTCTTAACACAACCTCAATGAAGATCACGATAAAAGTTTGGGATTTCCCAGGGGAATTTAGTAAAATCCCGGAATTTCAATTGTAACTACCAGATCGAATAGTTTACGCGTGCGAAGCCGCGGGTAAACTCTAGTAATAATAATAAATTAGACATGCCAACAGTATTATATATGAACAAAACATTTACTCTGTTGATTGCTACCATAGACGCCGTAAGATTCCTAGCAAGCTGCGCCTTGCACTTTCATTCGCTAATCGATACAAAGCAAATATTTTCTGAATAATCGATAGCTAATGAAGGTAATTAGAGAAGGAGAGAAAGTGTTAGCGTGCGTGATCAGCTTCGCGGCGAATCGGATGTCTCGGTACTCGATCTTTCGTGATATCGAGTCGACTAATTGAAGCGTGCTGTTGACGATTTTATGATTCAAGACCACACGGAAAGAGATAACCATCGCTAAGTAGTTACATCTCTCTTCATTAAAACTTAATTTATTGAATTAGGCGTTACTTTGCGAAGGTCCATATCAATTTACATACGAAATCAGTTACTTTGCTCACTCGCGACTTTATGATAGCTATTCTACTATAACCTTCTGATAGACGTACCTAGAACATGAGGTCACGGGTGAGAAAAGTTATAGTTTTAGTTTCATCCATCCCAGCCTATATACGTCCCACTGCTGGGCACAGGCCTCCTCTCAGAACAAGAGGGCTTGGGCCATAGTTCCCACGCGGGCCCAGTGCGGATTGGGAACTTCACACGCACCATTGAATTGCTTCGCAGGTTTGTGCAGGTTTCCTCACGATGTTTTCCTTCACCGCAAAGCCCGTGGTAAATTTCAAATGTCATTCATGTCATAGTTTTAGTTAATTCAATTTTACTTACTTTTCTATTTAGTATGTAGTTTAATAGTATAGTCATGGTAGCCTACTGGTTTGACCTATGGCTTCTCAAGCAGAGGGTCGTGGGTTCAATCCCGGGCTCAGACCTCTGAATTTTTCGAAATTTATGTGCGAATCATTTGACTGCTTTACGGTGGAAGAACACATTGTGAATAAGCCTGTGTGCAGGTTTTCTACCCTGCATTTTGTATTTTTGTAAACTTATTGTACTCATCTATGGTGTTCAATAAACAATATTTTGTATTGTATTATTTGGTTACTCCACTTAAAACCGTTAACCAGGCGAAAGTGCCTGGAGCAAGACAAGCTAAATGAACCCGTTGCCTATATACATTGTTGTTTAATTACTGCAACATAACTTGATCCTAACGGGTGGCTTAGATTCAGAAATCCTGTTTAATATAATTTTATTCAGTCAACTCCCGCCTCTCTTACGACTGCAGCAGGGCTACTACGAAACCAGTGTCACTAGGCCATTAGATACAAGTAATACCGGGTTTGAGGCGATTCAGTGCGACTCAACGAGTGCGAGTGAACACGAGTTTATGCGATAGACAGACATAAGTAGGCACGATTCTTATGCCTAAACGTCCTTTGTACGGCAGTGAAACTTCTGTACTTGACTACTCGAAACTCGAAACTAAGTTCGTGTCGTGCGGTCCCTCTGACACTAAATACTATTTAATACGAGAGCGAGAGGGACCGCACGATACGAACTTCGAGTTTCATATTTCGTAGTAGCCCTGCTGTTTCTGTTTATGAAAGTATCATTCATAAGCTGTGGTTTATTTATCTAACCGCAGAGACAAGTGAAGTATTGGCTATTTAAACACGTGTCAACGATAACTTCATTTAGTAGTAGACTATTAACAGTTAGTTCGTTTATAAATGCGTAAACCAAGAGAGTATTAATATGAGCTACATAATTTCTGTAACACAGAGATTTGCTACTTACACCATACGAGAAGTAGCTTTTCTTTTGGCTTTTCCTTTATCCCTTACCTGAAACAAATATATTGAATTAATTAGTTATTACAATATGATAGTGATATTTAAAATTATGTTTAACGGTTACTTGTTCATATAACATAATAACCTTTCATTTATTCCAATAATCGGTCAATAACTTCACGCAAGAAGGAGAGCTCCTTGATTTCTGCTTCCGAATGATCTCGTCTAAACGTTGTTAATTTGACTCATTTTTTTTTACCATACAATCTCCATTCTTACCTAGACAATAATTTCTAACGATACCTAGTTAAGTGTCAACAACGTTAACCCACCCGTCTCGATTACAAAACCGTTGACAGCAATATTTACGTTTACGACGGTAAAATCGTTCGCCTTCACACGCGCATTAGCATGCAATTTCAGAATATCCGAATGTAAATTACTAATAAAAGTGCGGATGGCAAACGCACTCAAGGTCTAGTAAAAGTCATCAACGAAGAAGGTCGAATACTTTTACACCGCAAGGCTCGGCTGGTTACACAATACCACAGCACGAGCCTACGAGTAAAGACGTGGAGTATCGGAAGTCGCGTGACAAGTCACGCCGTGCCTATAACATCAAGGGAAATGGTGCGGAAGAAATTGTCTTTTACATTCCCAGCCTCACAATGCAGCCAAGTTTAGTTTAATCACATGTGAGAAAAGTTACAATGTTTTCTAATAGGCAGCTAATTCATAACACAAGTGCAGACAAACACCATGTATAGGTAGTATCAAGCTGATACAATAGGATCATAAATCGTACACAGAGATGGCGTTCAAATTAGAATTGCGACAAAACAGAGTTGAAAGGTTCATTTGAAAAAGTACTTGAATTTAATTGGCAGTAAATCGGTTTGATTGAGGCCTAATAATTTGAAACAAATAATATTCAAGGTGATCTGGAGGCAAATTGATTTTCTAATTGCGGCTCAACAAGGTAACATAGCATATCAAAATAAACTGGTCCAGTTAAGGCAGTATTTAAATTGAGTCGTAGGAATTTGGTAGCAATAAAAGCGTATGACTATCAAATTATAGATTGAATTGTACAGTTGGCTGAGATAAGCAGAGCCCTGGTGTGTATAAGATTGCGTATGAGTATAAGTATCTTGATAATTTGGAAAGATAAATTGTAACATCGCTGGCAATGGTCCAGGTATGTAAATTTGGTGATAGTTTGTCGGAAGTCCTTGGTCTAATTGGAGCAAAAAAAGGTTTCATAACTTTAGTTAGAGGTAATTTGAAAGAGAATGTTGAACGATTACTTGAAGGTTTTCGGAATTGTAAAGGGAAGCATGTTTTTACTAAAGTAATTTACATAGTAAATAGCAAGTGGCAGCCAAGCAATGGAAAAGGTCCATTAGGTACTACGCAATATTTACTTATTTCCAAGAAACGGACTACTAAGAGGTAGTACTCGTATTTGTGAGCGAAATAAATAATTGCAAACGGAAAATACATAACAATACTCATGTTATGACCAAAGCTGGCGTTAATTGTTTGATTGACTGGTCAATCCTCTCGTAATGCGTGTTGAAGAAAAACTTGACGTGCAACGGGTAATTCGACATCTGATTACTTATTTTATAAACAGAAAATCGTTAAAAGCGAGATTGCATTGTCCATTGGACAAGACGAATTAGTTTTTGCCGCAGGTCTTTCAGTCGTCTGCTATACTGAAAGTAAGAATAGAAAAATAAGACTTTTTTTGCATGAAAGCGCTAACATTTTGGGAGAGGCATTTTGTTTCAGATTAGATTATCTGCTATGTATATCTAACGAACGATTGCCGATAAGTCAGTGGTCCTCTTATGGACTAATAAACTACAACTATTATACCATAAGAGGCGTTTAGGAATCACGTAATGCTTATTTCAAATGCTTTAACCGTAGAGGGGGCTTCTGGTGCTATTTCGTGAAATTCTTTGCTCCTTTCGGAATCACAGATTGTTTTTATAATGACTGTAAAAAAAAACTTTGGCAGACTAAAAAATACATGTCCCTATCTCACAAACAGAACCCTCGTACATCGTGATGTTTCATGTTTTTAGATAACACACCTGCCAAATTGTTAGTTGTTGTAGTCAAGATCATAATGTTTGACGCATTCCATTTAAATTAGCTACAATTAGAAGAGTTTACGAGGTCGCTAGTAACAGTTAACGGTGCAGTAGATGGTCATTAACGAGCTACTAATGTGACTCCTAGATTCTAGATTACCTAACTGTATCTTAAACGTGTATTTAAAGGGTTTGGACTCGATGCAGTTGGTATTTTTTAATGACTCAGGCCAATTATTAACTACAAGTTACCTACCAACTAACCTAACGACTCATTTTATACATTCAAAATTTTTAGTAAAGTATTTTTCTTAGTCACACACATTCGCATCCCTATTCGTAATAGTTTGATTTATCCGTTCTACTATATTAAGTTACGGAGAGTAAAGGTGGCAATACTAGCAATATTAATAAATAAGTATTGTAATTTATGTTTAAATAGGTATTTGTAAAAGTGAAAAAACATGTAGTACGAAACGACAAGAAGGTTTTTTTTTTAGTTAACTAATTATAATACGTCAAGTGCACTGCTGTTGAATGCGAGTGGCGAGTTGTCGTTCTTTGTGGCGTTCTATTCTAAGGGGAAGGCCTTTCTTTACCAGTGGACGTCTTCCGGCTGATGATGACGAAGCGGAATAGGACGTTTTTCTTGTGTTGTTGCAGGTCGAACTTAAAGAGAGAAGCAAGCATTGCCAGCTCCACATAGAGCTTGGCTCATAGCACTTAAGATCGCGGCCGCGGCCTCTCATAAACACAAGCAAGAGATCAACATAGCAAATTAGGACGACAATCCGCGCGCGCGCAGTCCCGTTACGAATCTCATTCCGATATAACGGGCGCCGGCGCAGGTGACACTGCGCTGACTTTACATGGAAGCGCAATACATACATTAATTTGAATATCTATTCAAATGTAATAACTCGCCAAGTCAATATGGCCTCTCGCGAAGAGGGTCGTGTGTTCTAGTTCAAGCAAACACTCTACTTTTTTATATGTGATAGAGGGAAAACGAGCAGGCGTGTCACCTGTTGAAAAGCAATCACCGTCGCCCATGGACATCCTTAACATAAGCTGAGTTGCCCGCCCTTTGAGAAATGAATAGGCTCGTTTTTTGAAGATCCTCAAGTTGTTCTCAAGTTGTTCGTGCTGCGCCATGACAGATATCAGCTGCTGCAACTAGTAATGATGGGCAAAATACAGGGAAAGCGGTGCCTTGGAAGGTGGAAGAAATCATGGCTGCAGAATATTAAGGAGTGGACCGGGATCAGCAGTGCAGAGCAACTGTTCCGGGTGGCTCAAGACAGGGAGAAATTTTCGGAGCTAACGGCCAACCTCCAGTAATGGAGTGGCACTTTCAGAAGAAGAAGAAGTTGTTCTGGTTTGACAACGGGATGGCCAAGTGGTTAGAGAACCTGACTGAAGTCCCGGGGCAGATATTTGTATGGATAATACGAATGTTTGTTCTCGGGTCTTGGATGTTTAATATTTATTGAAGTATGTATTTATCTATATAAGTATGTTTCGTTGCCTAGTGCCTATAGTTCAAGCTTTGCTTAGTTTGGGACTAGGTCAATTGGTGTCAAGTGTCCCATGATATTTATTATTTATTTATATTTGATAATGGCGATGCAGCTGATTCCAAATTTTCACCGTATATGGAAAAAAGGTCCGCAAGAAACGAACTGTAGTAGACGTCCAGCTATACAGGGTGTCTTTGACCATGGGGCTTTAAATTCAGGGTTCGATTCTACTCTCATAACTAAGCTAGATACTTTGTTTTGTTACATTTTCAAATAACTTGAATTCAGATAATTTATTGATCCTCAAAGTTTAATCGTTAAATCAGTGTATGGGACTTGTGTGTTGTTATCGCTGTCTTTTGGTACGGGCGCCATGAAATATTTTTTAAAAAATATTTGACATCTCTTAGATAAATAGATATCAATATGCTGTAAATTTTTTATTGTATCGCATAACTTGAAAATTACATAAAAAATGAAATTAACAGTGGTCATATTTTTAAAAAGTTGCAGAACAAAAGTAGCTCAGATCCATGGTCAGAAACTCCCTGTATACTTTAAGTAGATTTAACTAAAGGCAACGAAACCGCGAGCGCTAGCTAGTGTAAAATTAAAGCTGTTTATTTCAATAAAAATACACGTATTTCATTAATAACTACTATCCTTAATTAATAGGATCAGTCAATGAAACTGAAGGAATGAATGCTAGCTAACTCTGAGTGGTAGGTAAAACTTACAAGAGGTACCATCGCACGCTTAATCTTTTCTACAATAGTATTACAAGACTACATCCACGTGGCTTTTTATACATACACCACTTTACCAAAATGCAATAGGCGTAACTCGGCATTTTGAAGTTGAAAGTCGACGTAACTCGGGAGAGGCCGAGAAATGGCGACGTCCGGTTCGAACAACCTGTTGTCGGAATGCGGCCCAAGGCTTGAAAGTTCCGATACAATCGGAAACCATTGATTGTTCGAGTAATCGATTGCGTTGGAACAGCTGATGTGAAGGTTGCGGAGATAGTGATGGAGTTTGAGAAGTGTATATAGTCAACCGGTTTGATTCCCGGGTACCATTGAACATTGGTTTTTGAATTGACCGAAATATGATATCTTTTACGCTTACAGCCACAGGGTTCCACCATTTTGAAAAAAAAAACAAAAACTGGTTCATTAAAAAGATCCAGGCAATTATCGAACCAGCTCATAAAATTCCATGAGCCAAGCGCAAGCGGACTGAGACGTCAGCGTCCTCAAGATATTAACGCCATCTAGCGATATTACAGCTCGAAAATACAAACTGAAACATAGATGCACAGAAAAACCAGAAAAAGAGACCAGCACTGGAAATCGAACCCAGGTCCTCAGCATTCCGTGCTGCGTGCCACGGAATTTTTCCTATGCACCACATATCTCAGCTTGTTTGTTTCTTATTTAGTCACTTAAGCAGCGACAATCACGACATCTATGTTTTAAGCCCTCATCGAGAAACTTTGAACACTCCATTGGAACTAACCGCTCACCCGGTTTTTCTGTGCATCTATGTTTCAGTTTGTATTTTCGATATGGATTTTACGGGATGACCGTAAAAGTAACAAAATTTGGAGTTGAAATAAAAAATACAAAAAGACTCCAAAAACCAATCTTGATATTACAGCTGTTAGCCTTTGTTTAGCAGGGCTACTACGAAATTCTAAAATCGAAGTTCATGTCGTTCCTTCCCTCTAATGCTTATACTTTTTAATACGAGAGTGAGAGGAACGGTACGATACGAACTTCGATTTTCGTATTTCGGAGTAGGCTCGCAGCATCAATGATGGAATGTAGGTAGGTAGGTACGGACTTAGTTTAATTTTCGTCCGTGCAATAATTAACTCAAGAAGCTTTGATAGTATGTTATAATCACCAAATTAGTGTTAGTAGTGTATTACTTGTTTTAGTAAAAAAT